>NC_134398.1:52417580-52650829 GCF_050003625.1 Haematobia irritans
AAAGAGAAATTAATGTTCTCTTTTGTCATTTTCTTCCATATCTAATTTTCTCACAAAACACCGTTGCGCAGTAGAGTGAATTTTTGTGATGTCAATTTAGCGTTTTAAATCTCAAGGGGGGAAATATATTGTTGGAGACAAATGCTTTGACATAAAAAATTTAAAGTAGTAATATCAATTTCCCCAGTGAAATTCGAGTTAATGAAATGAAATGATACAATTCAATAAGTTTTTCTCCAATGATTTCTTAAAGAAAATTAAGCATGGAAAATGGATATTTTCGTAGTATAAAGCCAGAAATTTGTAGAGCTTTATATAGAATATTAAACCCATAAAAATGTCTTAAAAAGAAGATATGTATTTTGAATTTTTCTAAATAACGGTGGGTAAATATGAGTTTGTCTTGTTTATTTTGTTTTTTCTTTGCCAATTCTAATTATTAATATGATGATATTATATCTTTATAAAAACGCTGCAGTTATGCAGCAGCGTAGACATTACCGGGAGCATGTTGCTATGTTTTCTTGTTTCGTTTTATTTTGTTTGTTACATTTTTTTTCTTTTTTGGTAAATTTCTTTCTGTTTTGTTAAAAATTTCGCGCACAAAAAACCAGTAATCGCGGCAACGAATAACAAGACCAAAAAGAATAGATGAAAAGCACACATGCACACACACTTATATCCATATGCGGGAAACGTGAAAGAACAACAAAGCAAGTTGAAAAAAAAAACACTGCCTGTGAAACGAAAAAAAAACCTACACAATTTTTTTCCATCAACGTTCTTTCAATTGTTCTTTGTGGTTTAAAATTTTTATACGTTGGCGGAGTTGATGGTGATGATGATGATAGTTGACGGTTGGTTAGTTGGTTGGTTGGTTGTATGAACTCAGTTTGAACTTTTGTGTGAACAGTGGCTCTATGTCGGTCTGTTTTTGCATCAGAGATGGAAAATTCAGATTTTTGTCAATATACAAAGAAGGTATTTCGAGGTGACAAAAAGGAGGTCCCTATTTACAGTCGAAATAATTGGAGACATTTGTAATGGTTGAACAAGGCTTTAGAGATGAATTGTAAAGCAATTTGAAACATGAAACCTTTTCAAAATTATATCACATTGCATTTCGAACATGGTGCAATAATAAGGTAGTATCTCTGAAACAGCTGATTTTAAGATTGCAATATAATTTTTTTTTGTAAATGTTGCACTAAATGCCTTATTTTTATCAAGATACTGAAGAATCCAATACTAGAGACAGACATTAGGGTTGTTCACGTATATTTAAAACAAATTTTTTTTTTTCAGAGAATTTTTACTTAATATTCATATTTAATAAGTAAAAGAAATAATGTATACTCGAAAAATAAAATTGCTCTCGACTTGGGACTTGACTTATTGGCCTTATATTAAAGTATTTTTCGAATTCACATACAATTTACCACGCCTGACTTTGTGTGCTAAATAAGAAAAGTGTGGCTAGAAATATTTTTCTTTTTTGTTTTCACTCACTGTTTTAACGTTCACAATTGATTCACCACTGATGAAGATGAATTTGTTAATTATTATCGTTTTTCTTCGTTAGGCCTAATAATTGATTTATCCGCATAAATTACCCAAGAAAATATTGAATTAGTAGTATACATTTTTTAATCAATTCGGGAAAGAAGATTTAAATCCTAAAAGTAGGGCATATGTGAAAAAATAAAAACTATATACAAATTTTAGATTCATTAACATATAGAAAAAGATTTTGACGTAATTTTGCTATAGAAATAAAATATTGACATAATTTTGCTATAGAAATAAAATTTTGACAAAATTTCCTATAGAAATAAAATTTTGACAAAATCTTCTATAGAAACAAAATTTTGACATAATTTTCTATAGAAATAAAATTTTGACAAAATTTTCTATAGAAATAAAATTGTGACAAAATTTTCTATAGAAATAAAATTTTGACAAAATTTTCTATAGAAATAAAATTTTGACAAAATTTTCTATAGAAATAAAATTTTGACAAAATTTTCTATAGAAATAAAATTTTGACAAAATTTTCTATAGAAATAAAATTTTGATAAAATTTTCTATAGAAATAAAATTTTGACAAAAATTTCTATAGAAATAAAATTTTGACAAAAATTTCTATAGAAATAAAATTTTTACAAAAATTTCTATAGAAATAAAATTTTGGCAAAATTTTCTATAGAAATAAAATTTTGACAAATTTTTCTATAGAAATAAAATTGTTGTTGTTTTTTTTATTTCAACTACAAGTGTAGCTTAACCAACACTTGTAGTTTAGTCAATGCATGGTTTAAGCTGAAATCAAAAAAAAAAAAAAAAACGAATGAAACAAAGAGGAAGCACGCTCAAAATAAACACAGCCAACTGCACTCAAATCGATGATTTGACAGAGGCATAGGAAAAGAGATATGTTTGTACGAATTTATTTCGGCATAAGTCGGATATCATGCAAAACCTTTTTTCGGAAGGTTCAAGTGTGGTTCATTGTTGGGTTTAATGAACTGCCTGATTTTATTCTGATAATTGGTTGATAGTTTTGCTGCAAGTAGAGGATGCTGATGAGGAATGTGGTAATTCCGAAACGTGCGTCCATCCAACCATCTTGCAGTCTATAGGGCTTTGCCCAAATAAATTTGACAAACATTCTTTTCCTGTCTTGGTTAATCTACACTTCTAGTTTAGTCAATGCATGGTTTTAAGCTGAAATCAAAAAACAACAACAATGCTTAAAGAACAAAACCAACAATAACAAAGCAAAACGAATGAAAAAAACAACAACAATGATTAAAGAAAAAAAAAAAACAACAATAACAAAACGAAATAAAATTTTGGCAAAATTTTCTATAGAAATAAAATGTTGACAAAATTGTATATAGACATAAAATATTGACAAAACTTTCAATAGAAATAAAATTTTCTATAGAAATAAAATTTTCCATAGAAATACAATTTTCACAAAATTTTCTATAAAAATAAAATTTTAACAACATTTTCTATAGAAATAAAATTTTGACAAAATTTTCTATAGAAATAAAATTTTGACAAAATTTTCTATAGAAATAAAATTTTTACAAAAATTTCTATAGAAATATTATATGATAATAACGAGTCGATAATGCCCGACTGACGAAGATATATAGGAACATAACATCGCTAGTCCAAAGATACGGAAAAGAAGCATAACGATTCATATTTAAATATAGCTCCCATACACCAGTGCCAATAAAATAGGAATTTGTGTACCACAAAAATTTGTAGACGTATTCATAAGGAAGTGTTGAAACGAATTGATGGTGTGAATAACAGAGTACTTAAATAATCATCCCTTTGTGGAAGCCATTGAAAAATGTTATGGTCTGTGAAAGTTGCTTTGAGTTTTATTTACTTCTCGAAAAGGCTAACCTTCTCCAAAGGCTGGTCGCGTAATCCATAAGGTTTCAGTTGTTTTACACATTTAATGAGCTAAAGTGTGTCTTCTTCATTTTTATTAATATACCTTCCTTGTTGACTCATTAAATTTTACGTTTCATTTTGAAAAAAAATTGTTTAATGGGGGTATTATGTTCTTACCATTCAAATCCACAAGGATTATTTTTGGGAAATTCACATACATACGTGTGTGAGTAAATGCATGTTTATCAAATACCCTGGTATGTGTAATTTGTTCAATTTAAAAATGGAAATGAAATGCTGTGTGAGAACTATCTACCTAACTCTTTTTGTTTTTGTTGTACACCCAAAAGGATGTGCTGCACACAAATGGAGAAACTATTACTACGTGACTGACCTTGTATAATAGGAATTTCCAAAAAAGGAATCCTATTTTTTTTTGAATTGAATTTTCTAAGAATTCTATTCTGGGTAACTGTGTAGCTTTATGAAACTAGAAAGAGAACAGGCAACAGCATCAAGCAAGCGCAACCAACATTAATGGATTTATATTTGTAGGATGTGTGAAAAGAAAACAAGAAAAGGATACAAAGAGTAGTTAGTCTATTCTTAAGAAAATACAATAGTTTATAAACAATCTATAAATAATTTCAAAGGATTTCCAGCAAACATTTTGGGTTCTTGGAATATGAAACTACAAAGAAAATACATATGAAGATCCGTCTTCAAAAATTGTTCTAGTCAGTAGTTTGTGAAATGAATTTCAATTGTAAAAATAGTTTTAAGGGTACCTTAACTTTTTTTGTGTATGTGGGAGAGAGTTTATCCGTAAGTTAAACAAGAAAACTGTATGCATGAAGAGAAAAAGAATCTAGAAAATGTGAATTTTCATTATTACAAACAACATTTTTATTAAAATTACTAAGAAATTGCCCGAAGAAGTCTATAGAATATGAAATTCTGGTACCTTTTCAACATGCAAACATACACATTTTTGGCGTATCCATATTTCTTATGGACATGTTTCCTATTACTCTTCCATATGTTCTACGAGAAAGGCAACGTTGTCGAAATTGGTTGCAAAATAAAAACGGCTACGTCAAGTTTTCAAGATTTAAGACCCCTTACTAAATTATGGGTCAATAGATGTGTAAAAATGTTATTTCTATAGAAATTTTTCCAAAATTTCTTGTCTATAGAAAATATTGTCAAAATTTGTATTTCTATATAAAATTTTGTCAAAATTGTTATTTCTATAGAACATTTTGTCAAAATTGTTATTTCTATAGAAAATTTTGTCAAAATTTTTATTTCTATAATTTTGTCAAAATTTAATTTCTATAGAAAATTTTGTCCAAATTTTATTTCTATAGAAAAGTTTGTCAAAATTGTATTTCTATAGAAAATTTTGTCAAAATTTTATTTCTATAGAACATTTTGTCAAAATTTTATTTCTATAGAAAATTTTGTCTAAATTTTATTTCTATACAAAATTTGTCCAAATTTTATTTCTATACAAAATTTGTCCAAATTTTATTTCTATACAAAATTTGTCCAAATTCTATTTCTATAGAAAGATTTGTAAAAATTTTATTTCTTTAGAAAATTTTGTCAAAATTTTATTTTTACCAGGGCTGTGGAGTCGGAGCCGGAGTAGGAGTCTTGGAGTCGGAGTCTGAAGATTTTGCTGGAGTCGGAGCCGGAGTCGTAGAAAATTTGCTTGACTCCGACTCCGGCGAAACAAACTTTGAAAAAATCTTCCTATCTTTATAACTAAAGAAATATTTCGACAAATTAGATTCCATTAGGGTTTTTAATCGAGCAACGGAAAACGAAGTAATGGATTTCAGGCCATTCAAAGTGTATTTATATGAGTGAAATTTCACGGTGATATAAAAAGTAGGTTTTACTAGAATATGGACTGAATTGATCACAATTGATTGTTCATTTTTAACATACACTCATAGAAAAAAGTCTGCTAAAAACAGCAGTCGATGTCTGCTGTTATATTTTTGTACTTCAGGGCGTAATGAACAACAATTTATAAAATTTTTAGGTTATACAATTTTCCCCAAAGCCTATTTAAGAACCAAAAGTAGTTTTTGGTATATTTTTGCACTGTAATATACTTACAAGCTCCTAAATACGATCAGCAAACATTTTGTTTGCTGTTATGCCTCAATTCGATAAATATTCAGATTTTTGGTCAAATACTATAGATATTCATAAAATATTGTGTTAATTATGTTAGGATAGCTCCTAAGTTGACATTTTTATTTGTATTAGCCAAAATAAAACATGTTTTAGTGTAATCGAGCTTCAAAAATAGCAGGAAATGTTTGCTATTTCAGCAAACAATGACTGCTGTCCCTTTTTCAGCAGACTTTCTGCTGTATTAGCAGACTTTTCTGCTGTCCCTACTAACAAATTTCTTTGGGTGTATTAAAATATCGATTTTTGACCATATATGTACTCTTGATAAAAGTACAATTTTAAGGCAATATAGCAGTAGAACCTAACGTTCAAATTTTTTTTGCAGGCATGTCGAGTTCGAAGATGGGTCATACCGGACAATTTTGAGATATAGCACCTACATATAAACCCATCTTCTGATTTGTTTTAAGAAGTTTTTTCCCAGTCTAACATTTTATAAGATTTGTCAGAAATTTTGAGTTGATTGAGATCCATAAATAAATGCGAAAATTTCCCGTCGGCACAGATTTTGTATATAGAGATAATTACTTGAGGAATCTCCATATACACCCGATGTCCTTGGAAGCTGTAATTTTAAATTAAACCTCTGCCAACGTGCTATCAGAGCCAGTCTTTTGGGAGAATGTTTGTTTCATCAAAGCCACTCGAAATTCTTTACAATAAATTAATGGCCTCTAATGTCCATAACTGATAGACCATTTATAAATCGAAGTTTCACCATAATATTCGTAACTGTCCAGCTATTCCTGTTATCTGTTGTATGGTAGTGGTTATTTAAAATTCCGCCCGTCCTAATTTTTGGCAGTTTATGTTTGTTTTCTATATCCGACACAATACCTTTTTTAACATCTAAACTTTCTATCTAATTAGCCAGACACTTTGATTTCTGTGTATTTTTCTTTTTTATATAGATTTATTTTTTATAAAATGCCTATATAGATTAATACCAGGATTTTACTTCTTAAACTTCTGGAAGCCTAATTATTTTTTGAAAATTTTTGTTTTTATAAATACATATTCTGAAGATTGTTGTTATCTACCCATATTTTGATGTGGTCTCTATATAGTCTTGTGTCGTATTTTAATTTATTGGCCTGAAATTAAAATGTAGAGTTCTTTACATACCTGAAATGCTGAGATTTGTCGTAGAGTCGTATCAAAATTTAAAATTAGGGTTCTTTAGCACATATAAACACATATGACAAAATAGAATACTTATATCGGTCTATTTTTGGAACACTACACCTTAAAATTACAATTGGAATACTGTTAAAATGAGATTTAGGTACACCACCTGGAGTCGACTCCGGAGACGGAGTCGAGGCTAATAAGAAATGCTGGAGTCGGAGTCGGAGCCGGAGTCGAGCAAAATTGACTCGACTCCACAGCCCTGATTTCTATAGAAAATTTTGTCAACATTTTTGTTTCTATAGCAAATTTTGTCAAAATTTCATTTCTATAGAAAATTTTATTTCTATCGAAAATTTTATTTCTATAGAAAATTTTGTCTAAATTTTATTTCTATAGAAAATTTTGTCAAAATTTCTATTTCTATAGAAAATTTCGTCAAAGTTTTATTTCTATAGAAAATTTTGTCCAAATTTTATTTCTATAGAAAATTTTCTCAAAATTTTATTTCTTTAGAAAATTTTCTCAAAATTTTATTTCTATAGAAAATTTTCTCAAAATTTTATTTCTATAGAAAATTTTCTCAAAATTTTATTTCTATAGAAAATTTTCTCAAAATTTTATTTCTATAGTAAATTTTCTCAGAATTTTATTTCTATAGTTTTATTCAACCGTGCAAATAACGCCTAATAAGGCATTATACCGTCTCTTGAATGACTATCTGTATAGTGTGGAAACCAGGACAGTAGAAATTTTTAAGTTCTGCATGTTTTTCTTATCTTATCATCTCATAGCTATGTGATATAATTTTAATTGAGAATTCTTGGACCTATCCAAAGATCTCCTCCTTTTTCTGTGCGATCAAAACGGGTTTGTTTTGTTTTCTTCCAACAAAGAATAAAACCGAAAGAAAAGGCATTGGATTTCGCTTTGCTTCGTTATATTCGTTTAGCATAACAAAGACCATTGACTCCTCTTGGTGGTTTTTGGTGGATACATTGTCGGCGACTGACAATGACACAAAGCAAATGACTTGTGATGTTAGTGAAGAAGTCACTTTTTTTTCTTAAATGAAGAACGTGTATTGCTTTTTTAATTGAGTACAATTCTGTTGTCTTTTTTTTATTTTTTTTTTGTTCTTGTATAAACAAATATTGTTGTTTATATATTTTTGTGTTAAAAATAAAATAAAATTGTTATGATTTCATTATACTACAACTACATACTATCAATATCAGGAGAGATAGAGGGGGTCCTATCTTTGAAGCAATAGAAGAATAAACCAGTATTGAGAAGAAATGAGGAATAATAGATATTTTAATAAGTTCTCAGAAGAGCATTTGAATCACTAAATTCTAATGAAATTCATAAATATACTCAAATATATTAGAAAACGATAATCTTTTGCATAAAAGATTGCGAAGAAAAACATCTAAAAAAGTAATGGATGTTTTTACCAAAACAATTTGATTTAGAAGATAAGGAAATTATTGGGATAAACTTAAATTATTTTTAATAATAAAATTCCATAATCTGAATTAAAAAATGGCTTTTAAAAACTCTTCAAGGAAGAGTCAAATTTTAGTTAAAACCAGCAATTTTTTGTTTACTATACCCATCCACCATAGGGTTACTGATAAAATAGGTTACCATTTTAATTTCCCGAATTCAATATATAAATCATCCAGCATTTAATTTCTCCCCAAAAAAATACATTGATTTGAATGCCTTCTGCGTTTCCTTCTTGAAAAAGAAAACACATTAAAACATTTATCCTGATGGACGTGTGCGCCCCCTTTCATTTATTTCTACTTCGTAAATTTTTTATGGTGCTTCGTCATAGTATTTTGCTATAGAAAATGTTTGGAATTTTCTCGTTTGAAATTCTATACTACCTGATAGTAACAATTCTAAGGATACGGGGTTTTGTTTCTCACATGTAATGCAGCTGGCGCGCCTAGAATGCCGCGCCATGTAATACCAAAAATAGGGGTTAAATATTTTATTGCCCCTTCTTATATTCAGTAGTAGAAGTATCTCAACCCCCCAAAACGTGTATGCTCTTCTTTATTGTAAAAATGTTAGCTAAAAGCAAATAAGATTTAAATTTTTGATTTGGTTTTCAATAAAAAATGTAAATTGTTCCCAAAAGGTACACGACCAAACAAAAAACCATATTCCAAGGGGAATATTCTGGGACTTGCAGTAATATAGACCTTATGACAGTCATAAAATTTGGCAATATCAAATCTTCAAATCAAAAAATATGTTTAAACCCTTATGCTACAGTACTCATATGCATATTATAATTGTGTGTATATACATATATTCCCATAGATATAACAGTAGAACATTTAGAAAACGTTTAGTGCTTTCTGTTCATTTTTAATATACCTCCCATACCTCCCCTATGCTTTTGGAACGGGTTTAGATTATATTCTCCTTGCAACCCAAAAGTAAAAATAATTGGAAATATCGACTAGAATTCTGTTAAATAGAAAATATTAAATAGTTAAATAATTTAAAATTCAAATAATATTTTTATTATTTGTAAATTCGATATAATTGACCTTAATGAAAAAAGTTAAATTAAAAACAAATCCCAATGTTCCTCCCATATTCGGAATCGCAAGAATTTAGTTTTTTTATAAAGAAAAAAATTGAGAAAATGTTGTTAACATGTCTATAGAAAATTTTGTCAAAATGTTATTTCTATCGAAAATTTTGTCAAAATTGTATTTCTATAGAAAATTTTGTCAAAATTTTATTTCTATAGAAAATTTTGTCGAAATATTATTTCTATAGAAAATTTGTCAAAATTTTATTTCTTTAGACAATGTTGTAACAATTTTATTTCTGTAGAAAATTTGGTCAAAATTTTATTTCTATAGAAAATGTTCTCAAAATCTTATTTCTATAGAAAATTTTGTCCAAATTTTATTGCTATAGAAAATTTTGTCAAAATATCATTTTTATATATAATTTTGTCAAAATGTTGTTTTTATAAAAAATTTTGTCAAAATTTTATTTCTATAGAAAATTTTGTCAAAATGTTATTTCTATCGAAAATTTTGTCAAAATTTTATTTCTATAGAAAATTTTGTAAAAATTTTATTTCTTTAGAAAATTTTGTCAAAATTTTATTTCTATAGAAAATTTTGTCCAAATTTCATTTCTATAGAAAATTTTGTCCAAATTTTATTTCTATAGAAAATTTTGTAAAAATTTTATTTCTATAGAAATTTTTTTCAAAATTTTATTTCTATAGAAATATTTGTCAAACTCTTATTTCTATAGAAAATTTTATAAAATTTTTGTTTCTGTAGAAAATTTTGTCAAACATTTATTTGTATAGAAAATTTTGTAAAAATTTTATTTCTATAGAAAATTTTGTCAAAATTTTATTTGTATAGAAAATTTTGTCAAAATTTTATTTCTATATAAAATTTTGCCTAAATTTTATTTCTATAGAAAATTTTGTAACAATTTTAGTTCTATAGAAAATTTTCTCAAATTTTTATTTCTTTATAAAATTTTCTCAAAATTTTATTTCTATATAAAATTTTCTCAAAATTTTATTTCTATAGAAAAATTTGTCAAAATTTTATTTATATAGAAAATTTTGTCAAAATTTTATTTCTATAGAAAATTTTGTCAAAATTTTATTTCTATAGAAAATTTTTGTCAAAATTTTATTTCTATAGAAAAATTTGTCAAAATTTTATTTCTATAGAAAATTTTGTCAAAATTTTATTTCTATAGAAAATTTTATCAAAATTTTATAAAAAAAATAATTGATATTATTAATTTTTGTGATTGATTTTTATTTCAATTAAAAAATTTGTTGAATCAATTCAATTTTTAATTGAATATTTTTTTAAAACTCAATTAAGACTAATTTGAAAAATTTTTGTAAATTTTTTCTGTGTTGCCATCGGCAAGTATTACCACAACCCAAGTAATTCGATTGTGGATGACAGTCTTTAGTAGAAGTTTCTACACAATCCATGGTGATCGTGAGTTCAAACCGATTTTCGGCCAAACTGTTTTTTCAGCGGTGGATTATCCCACCTCAGTAATCCTTGTGACATTTCTGATGAATTTGGTAACACTTCGTGTCTGATACCCTGTAGTAACCACCTTGAGATGGCCACAAATAAGGCTCACTTCATATGAACGTAATTTCCTGAACAAACAAATAAATACAAAGAATTTTTTGCGGGAATGATTTACCCCTATGGGTGGGTTTGGACTCGGCTATAGAAACGAAGTTTTTACCGTTAAGATGAAAATAGAATCGAAATGCAATCATTGATACGAGCCATAACGGTCATCAGAAATATGTTTGAATGGCATTATAACCATAAATTTCTATCTTTTTATGCCAACCTGGTTATATTTAATACGAAGCACCCTGTTTTTTGGCTTACAAATTTAAGCACGCTGTTTCATGTGAAGTGTTACATTCTAATATAAAAGACCACTTTAAAAAGCAAGCATTCTACATAATGTTTGTAAATATTTATTATAAGAATTGTAGGGGAAATATGAGTTATTCACGAAGACGTTTTTTTATATTACTCTCCTCAGCATACCATTTTTCTACAATATGACTGGCAATCCCTTGGCTTTGCTTTCGAAAATAAAACCTTCTGCTGTACATGCTGGGTATATACCGGGAAGCAACAGCCTTTTAATGTATCTGGGTTTTTTAAGTGATTTTCGTCCCCTTCTCTTATAACGACTATAATAACTAGAAATTTCCTTTCCTTTCCACTTCTGGGAATTCTAAATATTTATTCGCCTGTTCGGTTCTGGGAGAGTTGTTTCTTCATATGCAACCTGTAGCTTTGGGTTTAATGGCTTTTCTAGGACTCAAAATATATTCGTAAAAGAGTATTGGCATAACTCGGTATTTTCCAGGATTTTCTTTGTAAATTAAGAGAAAATTCTACTGGCAGGATTTTGCGCAGTTCTCCGTCAATGCGATAATGTCGCATATGTATGTATATTTCAGGTATGGTGAATTCTCTTGTCCTTGTTGCTTTTCTCGGCTATTACGGATATATAGCCATGAAGTTTCCCCATTTGTTTTTGTTTCTTTTGTAGGTAAATGGCGCATTCAACAGTTCGGCTGCGGCTATAACGTCTAAAACATATTGTTGCTTTACTTCGCCCCACGATTTGAGCAAGGGGATACGAGGAGCAAGACGAATTTTTATTTCTAAAACTTTTCAAGGAAGGGATGAAATAACTGACGGCAGAAGGATGGCAGTGTAGTTGGGGGAGTGATAAGAGTTCTTTAACCCAGCTCAACCCCCCCGGTTGGATGGGATGAATGGCTATGAAATGTGTGCTCGTTTGTTTGTTTTTGCGTTAATAAGGGCGGATTTTTTTTTTGGTTGCTGTTATCTACAAGTGGTGGTTGGATTGGACAATGGAAGGTAGATATATGCACCACCCTCCACCCACTTCCCCAGAGATTTACTGCGATGCCTTCTTCCTCAATTTATATAGGATTGAAGTACGTGTATATTAAAGGGGGGAGGGAGGATTGTGGTCGTATTTCGAGACTACGGCCTATGTTATTTTTTCGTGGTATACGTGATTGTTGTTGAATGTATGCATGCCGATTCCTCCCCCTCCAAGTGAAAGAACAACGCGAGAATGGCTGCGACATTACAACACTCTACCGAGGGTGGTTGTATAAAGTTTGGAACAAAAAGCATTGCGGATTTCTCAAATAATCCCCTAGATAATTAAAATAATCCACCTTGGGAATTGTACGTGTGGTGGGTGGAGTAAGGGAAATAAAGTTTTCGCTACAAAAGATTTGGAAAAGACGTCGTTTTGTGTAACAAAAAGTTTTCATTTTTTATAGTTCCCCCCTTTATTATTATTGTGTCTATAAAATGCCCATAGGGCTACCTGCATTCTGCACTAGGCTAAATTAATACGGGATGTTTGAAACAAAAAAACACTGGAAGAAGTTACATTGATTAGGTGGATCTTTGGCCGATGAAGGCCATTTCAGGTCTTTTTGGGCAGACACTGTTTGGCAAGGAGTTGCGGTGTTTATACAGAGTTACTGGAAATTAAAACCGCGTAAAGCTTAGCATTATAACAATGGACTGAATAGTCTAAGTAAGCCTGAAAATAAATCGTAGTGCCACTTTAACCTAGCAGTACTTTGTGGCGTTATTCAGTCGAATATAGATTCTATATATCGTATATCTTCCGATTCGATTTCTGAAACATTCCGGAGGATATTTTTCAAGGAATCTTGGGGATATTTGTTATCCTTTTGAAATGCGGTCTTCTTACAAATTCATTGTGGGTTATAGTCTACAAATACTTATTGACCAACTGAGAGGACATTTTTCATCACATCCTATTTTCAAATTTGTGACGTGAAGTTAGTTAGTTTAGTACATAACCAGTCACCACATTTGACTTGTTGACTATAGCGGAGATACAATTTGTGCTTGCAAATCATTCGATACCTTTTCAAACTTCTAATCGATTTTTAAGATTTGGAAGAAGAAATTCAATCTTTAGCAGTTTACTGTTTACGACTCGATAAATTATTAAACAAAATTACAACCCTTATCCACTTATTTACCGGGAAACCATTATGGCATCAGTTTATTCACAAACAATTTCCAACTAAAGCCAGTTGCAGAGAAATCACACTTATGCTATTTTCTCATTCATGGCTCTCCTAGGAAATACATTTTATTGATTTCTTCATATATATTTCCCCCAGTGTTTTCCAAACCATATGCCACACTAGCTGTGTCTCGTATCTATTAGTAGTTAGTTTTTATTTCGTGTTTTTTCTTTTTTTTTTTTTTGTTAACGTGGTACAATAAAGTAATGTTGTTGCTGTTATAATAGCACCTCTTCAAAACGAAAATTCTCTTTGACAATGGCGACAAAACGAAAACGATAGACACTTATGGTAGTATTCTAACCGTGTGTTTTGTTTACACTATGTCTCCAGGATGAAGTGTTGTGTGCGTGTGTGGTCGTCTATGTGTATATTTAGGATCCCTTTACAATATGTCTCTATGGTAGGCTTAGAGGTAGGTAGAGTCAGCAACAATAATGATTCTCATACGGGAGGGAAAACCATTTGTATAGTCAGTCTCTTGTCGATATTTGTTATAACCATTTTACCAGAATATTGTATTGCAATCCATAATGGATTTCATGGCTACATTTTATAGCAAGCGTTAGTTACCTATATATACCGAAACCTGTAGTCTCTTCAACATTCGACCGAATCCATCTAACCACTGTTATTCTCACAGTTTTATTATTGTTTACGTTCGTCGTACTTCGTTTGGGCCTTTTGGTTTGGGTTTCGTATTAGAGTAGAGTGCTTTTAAGTATCTTAGCATATGTCTGAGTTCCATATTTTTCTCTTTTATACTCTCTGTTCCATCAGCTTCAACAGTTTGTTGAGGACTTGGTGATGTGGTGGTTTATATACATGATTCTCTCATCACATTAGGAAAGAATGCCTTCATACATATAAATATGGCAGTAAATGAGTTCGTGGTGTTTGAGTAAAAGGTAGAATATGGAATGAAGGGATTTGATATAAATATTATTGGTGGAGAGGTTTTCCTTTGAAGTGTTTAATTAACCCATTAAAGTGTCATTAAAAATTTTCTTTATTTTGTAATTATTTTTGTATCTTTTGTATGTGTAATCCTAAGGGATTTATGTTTATTAAATGTCAAAGCAAGTTTAAAAGTAACACAGGTGTTTTTGAAATGTATTCGCTTATTTAACATAAAGGGTATTTTTGTTTGTTTATTAGCAGTTGTAAAAACGATTATAAAGGGTGATTCTTTTGAGGTTAGGATTTTCATGCATTAGTATTTGACAGATCACGTGGGATTTCAGACATGGTGTCAAAGAGAAAGATGCTCAGTATGCTTTGACATTTCATCATGAATAGACTTACGATCTGCCACAACGTCGAATTTTCAGTGAATGGGCCCTAGAAAAGTTGGCAGAAAATCCGCTTTTTTATCGACAAATTTTGTTCAGCGATGAGGCTCATTTCTGGTTGAATGGCTACGTAAATAAGCAAAATTGCCGCATTTGGAGTGAAGAGCAACCAGAAGCCGTTCAAGAACTGCCCATGCATCCCGAAAAATGCACTGTTTGGTGTGGTTTGTACGCTGGTGGAATCATTGGACCGTATTTTTTCAAAGATGCTGTTGGACGCAACGTTACGGTGAATGGCGATCGCTATCGTTCGATGCTAACAAACTTTTTGTTGCCAAAAATGGAAGAACTGAACTTGGTTGACATGTGGTTTCAACAAGATGGCGCTACATGCCACACAGCTCACGATTCTATGGCCATTTTGAGGGAAAACTTCGGAGAACAATTCATCTCAAGAAATGGACCGGTAAGTTGGCCACCAATATCATGCGATTTGACGCCTTTAGACTATTTTTTGTGGGGCTACGTCAAGTCTAAAGTCTACAGAAATAAGCCAGCAACTATTCCAGCTTTGGAAGACAACATTTCCGAAGAAATTCGGGCTATTCCGGCCGAAATGCTCGAAAAAGTTGCCCAAAATTGGACTTTCCGAATGGACCACCTAAGACGCAGCCGCGGTCAACATTTAAATGAAATTATCTTCAAAAAGTAAATGTCATGGACCAATCTAACGTTTCAAATAAAGAACCGATGAGATTTTGCAAATTTTATGCGTTTTTTTTTTTTTAAAAGTTATCAAGCTCTTAACAAATCACCCTTTATGACAGTCTGAATTCTTGACAGCAGCGCCTCTAGTGGAGAATAGGAGCGATCAAGATATGATGAGTAGTCAAAACATTTGTAGGTGTTTTTTTATTTTCTTATTTTCTAGATATGTTGATCATGGTAGAAGACTTTTGTCATTACATTTTATATTTATTTTAATTTAATTAGAACATAGTCTCGTAAAGACCCTATGTTATTATCGTTGAAAAAATATTATTATAAAAATAAAACAAAAATAAAAATGATAGTTAAAAAATTCTAACGACCATTTCCATGTCAGTTAACCGAAAGTAAATTGCAAATATCTTCTCTTCAAAACAAGCAATATTTTTTATTAAAAGGTGTGTACTATGTTCGGTTTTCGAGTTGAAAATCACTTTATTTTCGCAATTACTTTTCCTGAAATAATCAAAATTATAAATGAAAACAGACATATTCCTGTAAAGTCTTGCTGAAATCTAGAGGAACAAGAAATTGCACATCAATTGAGTTAATTTATCTGCTTTATATTGAACTGTTTTAATAAAGTAACCGCGAAAATTTCAACGCGAAAAGCGAACATAGTACTTACCTAAAGGTGGGTATTAAGTTCGAGTTTAGCCGCTAAATTCATCATTTTTTCACGATTACTTTTCTTTAAAAATCGATTTTAAGGAATACAAAAATGTGCTTTGGGCCATTCCCCATCAAGTTATAATAAAATTTGCAACAAATGTGTATAATTTTATGCCTTTGTTTGCTGATTTAGTTTTCACTTTAGCGGCTAAACTCGAACTTAGTACTCTCCTTTAATAAAAAATATTGCTTGTTTTGGAGAGAAGATATTTGCAATTTACTTTCTGTTAACTGACATGCAAATGGTCGTTAGAATTTTTTAACTAACATTTTTATTTTTGTTTTATTTTTATAATAATATTTTTCAACGATAATAACATAGGGTCTTTATGAGACTATGTTCTAATTAAATTAAAATAAATATAAAATGTAGTGACAAAAGTCTTCTACCATGATCAACATATCTAAATATTCCTCGAAAAACTGATGAATTTACTTCTTTTTTAATCATGATATATCATCCTCTTTCATAAAACCATGAAAATTGATAAAAATGTACAAAGTTTGTACTGTCTGACGAATTCGATAGCCATAGGGGAGGTGCCAAAGGAAATGTGGAATGCAAAAAAAATATTGTCATTTTACACCTATAGATTAGTGTCCTTTTAGCCCTTGGGACAGTAATCTCTCATCAAAAAGACCTACGAAAAATTTAATTTTGATCTAAACAATTTTTTTTATCGATTGGAAAATTAAGTCATACGAATTCAACTATTTTATGATTTTATGTTTAACATTAATTAAAAAATTAACTGAATATAAAAAATAAATAACATTTTGGTTTTCATTTTTGCCCACGATGTAATTTATAATGCCTTTTTTAGAGTGATTAAAAAAACTCGACTTTCTAGGTTTTGAAAAACCGGACATTTTTCCAAAACCGGTGAACGGTGTTATTGGAAACAAATAATCGGTTCAGCCGGTTTTTAAAAAATCACCTAAATTTAAAGGGAAAATCTAATTTATTGTCACAAAAAATCAACTGAAGAAATAAATCCATAATTTATTAAATGTTGAATACATTTTTTTACATTCAAATGTTCGTTGCAACTATGTGGAAGTATTTTTATTTTAGTTTGTTAAAAGCCCAGATGTATATGCCTAAATTTAGCGTTAAATAGACAATTTTACTATGAAAATATAAAAACCGAAAGCCGGGTTTTGGGGCCTTGAAAACCTCGGTTCTGAAAAAACCCGACAATCGGTATAAGAAGATAAACCGGTCCACCGGTTTTGACGACTCTAATGGCGTTTTCTTATCTTGTAAAAAATGCGCACTTTTTTTGCATTTTGCCCGGAAAATGTAGTTTTTAGGTTCTTTTCTTAAAAAAACAGGCAATAGTGCGAAAAGGCTTCGAAGTCTGTTGTGAAAATAGCGCAATGTATAAAGGCAAATTGCGGGCATTTTCAGCACTGCCAACAAACGAGAGTGCTGCGATTGCCTTGTTTCCTTCTTTGAATTCTTTTCTGCCCGCTGAAATGATAGCATTTTTGTAGGTTGCTGGTATCATTTAAAAAATGCGCATTATGTACAGACAAAATGAAGGCAAAGCACTTTTTTTAGAAAAGAAAACACCATAAATGTCTCAAAATAGGAAATACTAAAAATGACTAAGGATGGTTGACGGATTTAAGATATATTAATTCTGTATAGAGTTCTATAATGAAAATTGCCATGCTTTAATAAAATCAATTTTTTATACCGAAATTATAGGAATTATTTAACAAGGGAACATCACGATAAAAACATATTAATTTTGTTTGATATCAACAAGATTTCAAATTTATTTCGACTTATTTCTTTTTGTGTGATGAAAAATGTAGGGCCCCGCTTAAGTATTGTTTTTTCTATAATAAAATTGCTATTAGCTTCAATAGCTACCTAGGATGTTCCTGCTTCAAATAAATATTGTGTATGGAATAATATTTTGGTAAATTTGTTCCAGGGGCCGTAAAAACGATTAAAAATAACTATCAAAAAAAGTTATTTTTTAATCGTTATTTTGTGACTTAAAACTCATTACTACGTAAAAATAATGCATTTTGCAGAAGAAAACTTGTTTGATTGATACTAACATATGGTTATTTCGTTGATAGTTATAATGAGAATAAAAAAAAAACATTCTCCATCCGATTTTTGCACGTTTGTTTTATTAATTTATTTTCCTTAATGTGTATTTAAGATCAACAATATTATCGTGTAAAGTGGACTTTTGCCTATGCATATACCGAAATCAGTAATATGGCAACACTACGTAGAAATTGCACAGTTGTGTAATATTGCATGTAAACCCCACAGAATGTTGTGTTGCATTTTAACGGCAGTAGCAAGCAAACACACAGGCATTGACAGTCCCAATAAACACAGGATGAGCGTTTTTCAAATGCAACAACTTTTCAGTTTGAGGGTAACTATAATTATCAATATAAATTCAACTTGACTTGAAACAGCTCATATTCAATACATCTTCAAATTGTTTGCGAATTACTTCCAATTTGCCAAAATGTTGACGAAATCTTTGAAAAGGGGTTGAAGATAATATGAGAAAACTTTGACAAAACACTGCCCTAAAATGCAACGAAAAAACCATGTGGTTTTCAATACTTGTTTGTGCAACGAAGTTCGTGGTCAATTGAAAGAAATAAAAAACATTTTAGACAAAAAACTGAATTTACTCCAAATAGTTTATAATAATACGTAAGTGAAAATAAAAAAATGATATGAAACTTTAAGGAAGACACTAAATTATATCTCTTTGCCGAAAACTAAAATTATGGATTCTACGTTCCTTAAAGGCCGGTACTATGTTCATTCTTGCGAAAAATTTTTATGGAAACCATTATTTCGCACATAGAAAGCGGCGTTTTTTTAGGTAGCTTGGAGCGCTATTTTACAGGGAGCGATATTGGATTAAGTTGGTGGTTGTTGCTTGTTTTTACAAAATAACATTTTATTTTTCCTTGGGCAATTGATCTGCTATTCCTTTGATCCTTTGTATAGTTTCGGAACAAAAATATGCTCCGTGTTTGATTTATAAACCCGCACAAATAGTTTTTAATAAATAAATTATTTCTTAATTCACATTGCAAATGGCGCCGTGCTATAAACGTCAGTTTTTCAACACGAAAAAACAAAGTATCACAAATGGAAAAAATTTCGCAAATTTTTCGCATTTTTTGGTTTTGTATGGAGTTTCAACGCGAAAACCGAACAGAGTACCGGCTTTAAAACATTAAAAAGCTGACCGATGAAAAAATGTTGGACAAGTAACTGGAACTGCTTCAAATAGTTTATAATAATTGGTAAGTCAATATGAAAAATTAAATCAACACTTTAGAGAAGTCACTAAATTTAAATCTCATTGCAGAAAACTAAAATATTTGGATGCTGCATTCTTGGAAACATTAAGAGGTTGACCAATGAAAAATGATGGTGGCTTATCGAAAAGAGAAAGTTTCCATAAATCAAAGTACAATGAATTAAACTTGGTATTTATGCTTTTCCATATCAACTACTGGGTGATAATTCGCATCACGCCTATAGTTTAATTTACATCGCATCATCGGTTTAATTTGATATTTTGTGAATTGAAATTGCTGGAAATTTATTCTAACTCTCTAGTCATCAAGTTCCTTGCTAATTTCCCGAATTTTAATGAGTTTTACAAGAATTTTGTGACACCAACGTTCTTGAGGAATTTTGTGGGTTTCAATACATTTTGTGCCACGAAGTACGTGGTCAGTTATTTTTATTGACATAAAACTGAAATTAATCCAAAACGGTAATTATAATTGGTAAGTCAAAATAAAAAGTGAAATGAAAACGTAATGGAAATCACAAAACTCGATTGTTTTGCAGAAAACTAAAATCATTGGATGTTATATTCTTGGAAGATGTTGACCGGTGAAAAAATGATGAAGGAAACAACAAAGAAAAGATTCCAGAAAACTTGCAAAGTGCAACCAATTAAAACAAAGTGCAACAGTTCCTAAATCAAGAACTTCTGGATGAAAATGTGCATTACATCAATTTACATTCCGTCATCAGTTTGATATTTTGTGAATTCCTCTTGATGGAATCTTTTCTAACACGCAGGCCAGCAAGTTCCTCGATAGTAATTATTTGAAATTGTCAGCATATTAATTAATAATTAATTAATTAATAGTTATGTGACACCAACATTATGGGGGAAATTATACATGAAAAATGTTTAAGTTATTTACCCCCATTTTCATAAAGCTCCGTTAGTGTTCCGTTAACTAACCAACTTTTAAACCGTATTATGAACGAAGCTGTCATCTTGCATATATATCCCATATGCTAGTTAGGAACTTAACTGACGAAAATTTTTCGGTTAAAGTTAACTGGAGAGAAGATATTTGCAATTTACTTTCTGTTAACTGGCAGTTAAAGCCTAACGGAGCTACATGAAAATGGCCGTTAAAGTTGTATTGATAGTTTTAGTTATTAATACCTTTAATAAGATAATTATGTTTTGATTGGTATTATAACATATTATTATTTTTATATATTGTTAATGTTATTTTTAATATTATTATATTTTTAACGAAAAAAATTAATAAAATGTACAAAATCACTAGAAATTTATTGTTGACTTTCAGTAAGAACTGGGATTGACTTTCATGCAAATTGTGGTTAGAAAATATTCGCAGCAATATTAGTTTTTAATTTGTCTCACATTGAAAACTGTTTGAGAAATTATTGAGTAGCAATGCATTTCAATTTGAGGATTACAATTGAGAGATTAATGCTATTGTGTTGAATTTTACTGTTGAGGGTAATGTCTGTTTTTTGTTGAGAACGCGATTTTCTCAACAATTTCTCAACTTGAATATTACCCTAATCCTTTGAAAAAATGTTTGAAAAATTATTGCATTTTAGTATTTTTCAAACGTTTGTGTTTATTGGGGTGTTTTTAAGTTCTCATAACTGAGCTGCTGCCGACCCAAGTTCTTTGTGCCTCAAATTTCGTGTTATCTCTTTATTTTTGTTGTGATGGTCTCTTCATTGTGGTGAATTTTTGTACTGTCATGCTGAGGAAAAGAATAGTCAATATGTTTTCCCGGGTCGTTTCACTTACTGTTCTCTCATTGCACCAAGCTAGCTAGCGCATAGTTTAATTCGGCATCGAATGTTAGTAAAGAATTAAAAAGGTTTCTGGAAATCGAAGAAAAATATGGACTAATTAAGTTTAATATCCTGCTACAAATAGAAAAATATCAATTTTTTGTAACGTCATCGGTAGGTAATAATTGCAGTACGGAGCCGGTTGTTTTTTTTCTTATTTGAGAAAATGACATATAGACAAATCCTTCATCTATACATAGCTTATGTATGGATAGGTGTGGGTATATCCAAATAATATATTTTACAAACATATGTTTTCAGGCCATAATGTAATTTCTTTTAATTACATTTTCTTCACTACTAGTGTGCTTTATTTTATTATGCGACTTAATTAACATTAATTGTTTTTAATGCTTTTCCATTTTCTGTTTCTCCATCTCTTCCAGGATTTCTTTTTTGTGTGTCTTCACAAGCCTTGAATACTCTTTGTATTCAAGTGAATTGAGCACTTCAAAATCTCACTCAACAACAACAACAAAAATTTATACGTAAAACGAACAAGCCAACAACAAGCAGAGCGCAACAAAAACAAAATAGAAATTTTATATCTTCATCATCAAGCAGAATAAAACGTAGCAGTAGCACCCCATCGCTCGCCGCCAAAAACATCCGCAGTACCCATTGTGTGTGTGTGTGTAAGAGCGCGCGAGAGAGGGCAAGAACCTTCTCGAGAGAAACAGAGAGCAAGAGAAAGCATAGCGAAGGAAGTTGTAGCAATAACGAATAGGAAATGTATTGGAACTGTATTATCCATACAAATGGGCTTTTATCACAAAAATCATCAACAAAAAGCATCTAATCAAATCATTACAATAACAAAACAAATAAGAGGGCTACAAGTAATAGTGTTATTACAATCTTAAAGAGACTCAAGTTAAATAAACAAAACTTCAAGAAGAACAAACGAAAGACATCATAGGAAATTGAAAATAAATATTGACCATAAGGACGTCTAACAACCCATCATTATAATAACACAAAAAGTTATTTATAAACAAATCAGATTAGGTAAGATTTTGTGTACATATTTTATAAAGGATATTTTAAAGTAATTTTGCTATACAATTTCTATCATTAGTGTAACTTTGCAATTCCGAAAATACCGTTACCTCGAGCACATGAATCTTGGTGTTTATTAGGGTAGATGCTAAAAAAAAAAAACGTTTGCCACATTGCAGAAGTTTTCGAATTTGAAGTACTTTGTAAAAAAGGAAAAAAACAGGTTTATAATATTTGTGTAATCAGTATTATATTTATCAATCTATGTGCCCTGCCCAGTGAAATCTTCGAAAGATGGAAACACACGGTCGCATAAATGTTGTCCACATTTGCGAAATGTCCAGTTATGAGGCAAACGGCTTAAATCTACTTTAGTACAAGTGGTCCGATTGGTCCAATTTTTGGCCAGCGTGTAGACTTTTTGATTCTAAACACAAAATTTTATATACCACTTTTTGTCGAAAAGTCCTATTTACAGAGTTACGGGCCCCTAAAGTTTTCATTATCACGTACATATATTGGATTTAATATCCGTCTCACATAATCATCCTAAAAGTAATATATTTAGAATAACATGGACCCGGAGATGTCCTGGGTTCGCGTTAGCCCACTGTAGACCCTGTCCACAGGAGAAAGTCTCAAACCCCGGCCGAAGGCCGGCCACCAGTCCACTTTGGTTTCGCGTTAGCCCCCTTTGGACTCTGTCCATAGGAGAAAGTCTCAAACCCCGGCCGAAGACCGGCCACCTATCCACTTTGGGTTCGCGTTAGCCTACTGTAGACCCTGTCCATAGGAGAAAGTCTCAAACCCCGGTCGAAGGGCTGCCACCTATACCCCAATTTTAAAGGGTCGGTACCTCGAAAACTACGCTCTTCCGATAAAATGTTTACTTAATATTTTCTCTTTAGAATGTACTATTTTTACCAAAAACTCATTCAAAAAATTTCATTCATTTCATGAAAAATTGCTGTCAGAATTAACAAAAAATATAAAGGAAAATACCGATTTTCAGATGTCGATATCTCAAAAACTATGCTTTTCCGACACATTTTTTACTTCACATTTTCGCTTTAAAATTCCTTATCCCACACTAAAAAATGGTTTGTTTTTAACCACTTTTGCTAAAGTAGATTTGTTCCTAACAAACGGAGGTGTAGGGTTTTCAGAGTGTCCCAGTTTGATAGCCTTCACTGTATATATTTCGTATATGTATGTATATATAACATATTGAAGAAAATTTTAGTTTTATTCCTATGTTTTGTATTTTGCATACCTGGAGAATGTGGATCAATTCCACGATTTACCGAAATGTTCGGAAGTTGAATTATGAATTATCCACTCTCGTGATTTTTTTTGTGATATGTGATAATCAGCTGAATGCTCACAAGTGCGAAAAAACATGGAATTCAGAATACCAAATTTTTATGTTCGTGTATTTATAGTGAATAGTGAAATTGCAATGGATATCCAAACACATAGTTTAGGTTGAATATAGGTTTCAAGTTTTCTTGCTTTTCACCTATGTTTTTTTCGAACCCGTCCTGTTTCTTATTTTAGGACCCTTGTCCCTGTTTTCAAGTTGGCTCAGGTTCTTTATCATTCCCTTCCAGATATCGCGAGAATTATATCTCGTGAATGAAGTACTGCAAAATAGGTCCTTAACCTCACAACTCTACCTATTATCATCCTTAACCTCACAACTCTATCTTATATCATCTTCCACTGTTCAAAACCCTCAATTCTGAGTGCTCGTCATGTCTCTCTTTATTATTTGAATAATACATGGATTTCTCATGGAATTCGAATAACTATGTAATTCTAGAGAGAATTCTGAATTTAGGGAGATCTTGAATAAAATTTAATCGCAAATTCAAAAACTTAAAGATGGACATTGTGAATGCATGTTTTTTATTACAAAAATTTTGGTTGGCAACTTTTCGATAAAAGCATCCTTTATTGGGCATATTTTATTAAATTTCTAGTAAACTATAATATCTATAAGAAATCGAAATCGTAGATCCGCCCATGCTATATCAATAAAGGGCTGAAAACGAGCTAAAACTGTAAAAATTGCTTTTAATAAAACAAATAAGAACTATGTTGATTTCGACTGGTTTCAATTTTATATGAAATTTGCATCAAAACTGTACTTGTCTAAACCATCATGTCCATATTTTCCTGTATTAGAAATCAGATTTCAAATTTTTTGGGTACATAACTTCACAATTGTAAAGTCTTGGACAAAAATAAACACCCAATTTCAGTCTTCTAGAGGCTCGACATCAGCCTAAACGGATATCTGTATCAAAAATTCGATCAACGTCACCACATATATTCAGGTGATACAAATTAGAAGATGGATTTTTTTTGTGATCTTCGTAATCATCTAATCGATTTTTGCAATTTTTAAAAATTCGGACAAATCCTAAAATCGATTTGTCCGAATTTTTAAAAATTAACTTTTTATAGTGACCAAATTCGATTGATCACATTTCGAAAAAATCGACTTTTTCTTATTTAGAAAAAGTTGTCCTTCAATCACGAAATTACTTGATCCAATTAATTTTTAATTTAGATTTATTTAATTAAAGAAATGATCAATTAATTTTTAATTGAAACGTTTTCAAAATTAAATTAGGATTTTAAATAAGAAAATATTTGGTAATATTTTTTTTTTCTTTGTAGTTGACCTATATGAAATGTATACATGCCCCTAATAGGGAATATATTTGTGTTGATAATAATTTAAAGGCTGATATATGATTATAGTGTTTGTTGGTTTCATTTTCATAAGCACATAAGCACACTCGTTCGAAAATTATTACTTTTAGGGGTGTCTGGATTCTATCACAGGTTCCGTCAGACACCAAAAAATTTTCCTCTTATAGATACTTTGATTTTAGAATGATTATTTTATGTTGTATGTAGGTAGAAAGATATATAATTAGTTAGACAAACATGGCTAAATTTACATAGGCATTAGATTCTAAGCTGGTTGGTATTTGGCGCTAAGAATCTAAGACTACTCCTTTCTCCATTACATGTGGTTGCACAAAGTTATTAAAAATATTCCCATGTAGTGTTGCAGGATTTTAGGGTCAAAATGAAAAATTTGTTCATTGAAGTCAATTTCTTTGAAATATTGTGCGTGCCATAGTGAACTTCCAGTACAACAAGTACGTGCTATAACACAAAACGTAAAGATCTACGGATCGAAGGACTATTTTTGGTTAATTTGTACTTCAAAGCTGAAAAAATTTTAACAATATAAGAAACGTAATCGTAGATCTTCCTCCATTTGCCTAATTGTATTCGTATGTCTTCCTTAAGTACTGCATGTGAAAAAAGACAAATTAGTGAAATAATTTTTATATTATTATTGTTGTGTGTGTGTTTTGCAAGTGCTTGTGCCCATCTGCGTAAATACGAGGGTGGATTGAAGACTTTCGGATCTTAAAAGCGTTTCACGTCAAAATTCGTTTTCAATAATATTTATTTGGTTTAAATATTTTATAAAATTTTTTTAATATAATAAATATCATCTAACAATTATGATTAAAAACTAGCGATTAACTCGTAAAACACATGAGATGCCTTGCCACAAAATACCACTTGTATGCATTATTAAACTCTTGCAAAATTTAACACATTTTCTTTATCAAAATTTTTGTATATATAGCAGCAAAAGTATTAATTTAATAATTGAAAGCAGAAAAATACAAAATTTTGAATATTGGAGGGTTTGTTGTTGTTGTATGTGGATGAGGTGCGTGCGAGCATGGCCGAAAAAGATGCTGATAAATTTCTTTAGAAATGAACAAGAAAAAAAAAAACAAAATTATATTTTTTTGTTGTTTCTACGCTAGATCACAAAGTATGATTCAATCCACCCTCGTATGCATACGAAGAAGAGCGGGCTTAATTTCTTATTATATTAATAACGCCCAAAAATCCTGACTGTGCTTGTGATACCAAACAAAACATTATGTTATTACAGACACAACACGCCACACTCTTATACGGAAATGAATCGGCCAACTAATGTACCTCAACCACCTCCACCAAACATGTCACGGCACATACATCATCATAATATAAGGGCTCCTCCGCCATCGGCAATGCAGCAGGTACCTCCTCCTCCTCCACATGGTATGCCACCCATGGGCTATGCATCAGGACCAGCAATGGTGCCAAATATGCAACAGCGTCCAAATCGTGCACAGAATTATCACAACTTCATTGAAAATCCCAACAGCGGTGGTGTAGTACCACCATATATGCATTACAATCGACTAGGGGGAAACCAAGGTGGGAACAAAAAATATCACAATCCATCACTAAACAAACCAAGAGGTCCAAAACCTATAATGGAAAATCATCACCACAAACAACAACTACATCAAACCCTTCCAACGCAACAACAACAACATCATCAACAACATAACTATTCTAATACTCCTTCATATTTAATGGAAACCCCTCCAAGTACTTCTTCGTCCACGGTAGCTGCGCCGCATATTCACACTGCTTCACACGAAACCCGTAGTAGTAGACCTTTGCAACAGAATCAGAGCCAGGAATCCTATACTTCCAACTCGAAGAAAATATCAGAGATTCCTAGGCAATTTGAAGTTAACATCAAAAAGACGGCGACGCCGAGAGTCGCTTCTCTAACAAGAGATAAGGTTGCTGGTACAACATTAAGCACTACTGCTGAGACCACCATCCACAAGGACATGGTGGAAAATGTAGTTAGTTCCGTGAAACCCAATTCTTTGTTAGAAAAAAGCTTAGACACATTACCATTATCAGAAGACCAGAAGGCCATAAAAGATGGCTCTAAGGATAATGCTAATAGTGGAAAAAATGTAGCTGAACAAGAACGGCCAGAGGATGAAAACAACCAAAAAAGTAATGACAAAGACACAATCGATACATCAAACATTGAAGCCAATACAGAAGGCATGGATTTGAAAAGTTCTCGAGAGAAAACACCCATGTGTTTGGTCAATGATTTGGCGCGGTTCAATAAGATAGCATTCCAGTATCGCCTAACTGGCGAGAATGGTCCAGCACACTGCAAACGATTTACCGTTACCCTTAAATTGGGCGATGAAGAATATATGGCCGAGGGTATGAAAATAAAAGAAGCCCAACATTTGGCTGCCAAAGAGGCTATACAAAAAACCAAATACAAACATCCCATACCGAAAGTGAATCGCCGTAACGATGACCAAAGTGCGAGTAGAGTTAATGTCACGCCCACTGTAGAGCTAAATGCCTTGGCTATGAAATTGGGCCTTCAGACCTACTACATTTTTGATCCCAGACAACCGGCTGCAAATGTGTCAGATCCCAAAATGGGCAATCCAAACGATAGGTTGACCCATCCACGATACAAAGGTGGAGGCTTGGCGGCGCTCGGTGTTCAAAACCAATTGCATGGAGGGAATGTGAAATATGTTGGTGGTGCTGGCACTTTTGTACCCAACTTGGCTCATAATCCCGGCATTATGCACATGCAACATCATCGAGGCGGTAGCAATTATCAACATTGCTATCCAATTTTACCACCTCATATGGTGGCTGCTGCCAATCAGCATCCTGTTACTTCTGCTCTATTTTCTACCCCATGCAAGATTACGCTCATAGTTGGCACTCAAAAATTTATAGGAAGTGGTAGAACTATACAACAGGCCAAGCATGATGCTGCAGCTCAAGCCATTGAAAGTCTTAAGGAGCAAATGAGTAGTCAGCAAAAGGAAAGTGACGAGGACAAATGCGAGGACCCCGAGAACAAGTCTCCTATATCGTTGGTTTTTGAAATTGGCATCAAACGTAATCTACCAGTGGATTTCAAAATATTGCGTGAAGATGGCCCAGCACATATGCGCACCTTCACAACAGCCTGTATTGTTGGTCATATAGAGACAGTAGCTGAGGGAACTGGAAAAAAGATTTCCAAGAAAAAGGCGGCACAAAAGATGTTGGACGAACTTAACAAATTGCCACCTGTTGTAACGCCTACAACATCGCCAACGAAGCGGGTTAAAACTAAAGGAGCAGCACCCAGAAAGTCTGCCGGTCCCTCGTCTCATTCTTCTAAAGTTGCAAATACTTCCGAAAACAAGGAGGCCACTCCTAGGGGTAGAGATAAATCGAAAAAACGCTCATCAACATCCGCTGATACTGAATCAGATCCTTCGAATCCCATAACCAAGTTGATAGAACTCTTCCAACACAATAAAGAGAAGGAGCCGACATTCAAGTTAATCAATGAGGGTGGCAAAGAGAGGGCACGCCAGCGACAATTCGTTGTGGAGGTTAGTGCCAACGATATAACAGCTCGTGGAGTTGGAAATAGTAAAAAATCTGCTCGTCGAAATGCTGCTCAGAACTTTTTAATGTCATTGGGTTTAGATGGAAATGAAAAGGCTGTTAAGGAAAATGACCAAGAAAAAGAAAAATCAGGGGGTAAAGATTCCAATGATCAGGTTCTAATTTCGAAACATTCTACGGAAATCGCCGTTAAGACAAATAACGAGCCGAAAGCCCCAGATGATAAAGGTGAAAATGAATTGTCACAAAAAGAGGAAAGTGGAAAAAATATGGTTTCAACTTCAGTTCCAGTTGTTGAGAAGTCTAAAGCAGCAGCATCTTCGGGTTCTTCGGCAACCGCAGCAGCAACATCTGCCACAACAACAACATCAACCACCACAAAGCCAGGACTTTATATGAAAGATAAATTGCTATATTTGGCTCGTCTAATGGGCTTTGAAGTGGACTTTTCCGATTATCCCAAAGGCAATCACAACGAATTTCTTTCGATTGTTATGATTTCCACAAATCCACCACAAATATGCCATGGCATAGGAGCTAATGCGATGGAGTCTCAAGAAGATGCAGCTAGCAATGCTCTCAAAATCCTAAGTGAAATGGGACTTAGCAAATAAGAGCTGTTGCACTAAAAAAAAAATAATTCAATTATCTTCCTATACAAACCGCTATTACAATGAATTCATTCTTAAATATGTATTGTTATTCTGTTTAAAATAAAAATAAAAATGAGTTATTATTTGAGTATTAAAAAAAAATGTTCGATATTTGTATTTTTTGTTCATATGATTGATATATGTATGCAAATGAGTAAGTGGTGGAAAGTGTTTACAGAGCATACAGTTAATGCGCTATTTGTTCATATGTACCATTCTAGTTTAATCAAAATTGTGCTATATCCACGGTTGTCACAGTTGTAGTAGAATTCTACAAGAAATTGTCTATTTTTCCTCTTCAACTAAAAAGTACTCCAATTATTTTTATATAAAAAAAATTATTGATAAAATTTTTTTTATAGAAATACAATTTTCCAAATAGGAGGTACTTCTTTTTTTTTTTACAGAAATAAAATTTTAAAATACAATTTTGACAAAATTTTCTATAGAAATAAAATTGTGGAAAATTTTTCTTTAGAAATAAAATTTGGAAAAAATTTCTATAGACAATAAAATTTTGACAAAAATGTTGCCAATATTCTTTTGAAATAAAATTTTGATTGAATTGCATCAAAAACTTCAAAATAAGTTTTTTTTTTAAATTTGGTAGATTTGCGGTAAAATTTTCTTGAAATTTTGATAGATTATTTTTGGCATGAGTGGCAACCGTGGTTATATCTCCTAATAAACTTTACTGATAGGATGTACGTATACCAACGCTCACGCACACTCACGAAAAGAAAATTTGTACTCACGCACACTCACGCACGAAAACGTCGTGACTCACGAAAAATATCGTGACTCACGAATAATTTTATGATTAATTTACTTTACCGAAGTGTCTGAAAACATGAGCATTATTAAAATCGAGAGTGTTATTAAACTCTTAACATCCCAGGTGTCACTAAAATTATAAGTGAATTCAACTCGTAAGCATTTTATGTTCGTAAGAGGGATTATTTTCGTGAGCGTGTTTTCTAAAATTCGTTACTAACGCACATTTACGAAGATATTATTTTCGTGACTCACGCACACTTACGAAGATATTATTTTCGTGACTCACGCTGTTGTCATGAGCGTGACGCACGAATCACGAAAATTTTCGTGAGTCACGACAATTTCGTGTCACGTGCACACCTCTATTTTAAAGCTCGACCGAAGCGGGTTTGGTCGAAGCCGAAGCCGTTGTTCGGCAAAAAAAGCAATTTTCCTCAAATTTGTAATTAAAGTAATTTTGTGTTTTTTAGTTCAATATTAGAATATTTTTTTTTTAACAAATGCATAAATACAACAATAAAAGGTAATTCATTTGATATTATAGTGACAAAACAAAAATTTTTATATTTTTTTTTTACGTATTATTTGTACTTGGGTGTGTTGACGGAGAAAAATTCAACACGTTCAAAAAGCTTCGGTTAATCGTCCTCTTGACGCTGAATACCGATTAGAGCTCGACCGAAGGGGTTTTTTTTTTTTGGTCGAAGCCGGTGTTCGGCCGAAGCCGATTATTTTCCTCAAATTTGGTGTTTTTTAATTCAATATTAGAATATTTTTTTAAACAAATGCATAAATACAACAATAAAAGGTAATTCATTTGATGTTATAGTGACAAAACAAGATTTTTTATAATTTTTACGTATTATTTGTACTGGGTGTTTTGATGGAGAATAATTCAACACTTGGACAATTCAATATCAAATAAATTATTCAAAAAGCTTCGGTTAATCGTCCTCTTGACGCTGAATACCGATTCGTGGCCGATTATCGATTTTTGGCCGAATGCCGAAGCCGATGCTTCGGTCTAGCTCTAATCGATTTGGTGTTGGCATGAAACTGTGATTGAAGCCATGACCAGCATTGACGTTGACAATTTCTAAATAGTGGTACAAAAAGTGGCACTCTCAATAAAAAGTGACACACTTTTTTTATAAACACAATTTTCATATCTGTCTTTTATATAGAATTTTCAAACTAAAATGAAACTGCCGGGCAAAAATCGATTTTATTGTTTTATATTAATTCAACAATAACTAAATAAAAAGATTTAAATAATCAAAATGTGAATTTTTAAAATATTTGTGGTGCCAAAGTTATCAGACAAGCGTTACAATCCATTAAACATTATAACATAATAATTATATAACGACACAAAAGCAAGAAAACTAAGCAATAAAAAATTATACGGTAAAATACAGTGTATGCTGCAAAGCCTCTTGAATAGTTTATACTAAGTTTTCTTTTTATTTTACCCATTTTTTGTTGTCTTAAGGTGTGTTTTACTAAAAACGTTCTTAATTAATGAATCGCGCCTAAAGGCGGGATTGGGCATTAGAGGGTTAAGAAGTGATGCAAATTCAGTGCATCTGATTTAAAAAATTGGACATCCGTCCTATGACAAGCCCATGTTAAATTAATCGCTTCTGCAATTTTTTCCCCAATTTTGCATCACTTCCGGATCCAAAGAGAAGATTTGCACTACTTGTTTGGCGTCGCCTTTTATGTTGGGTGCTTTATGTGATGGTGCTGAGTCTTGTTCACTATATTTTGTTACAAAACCTCCTATATTACCATATTTATTTATTTTATCCAAACAAAGCATGCTTTAGGGTAATCGAGTTTAACAGACAATGATTGTTATTTTAGCAAACAGTGACTACTTTACCCTCTTTCTGAGTATATTTTTCTGATTTCCATGTTTTTTTAAGATGTAACTGCTTTGGGTGGCATATAAATAATATAAAAAGTCGCCTTTAAAAAATTCAACAATTTATCAATTCCATGATTTACTCCTTACTTTTTTGTAGCATCATTTTGTGTGAATTCAGAGTCATTGTGGCTTTGAGCTTAAAGACGATCCTTTCTATCCCACAAAACACCAAATTTCCTTACAATCATGAAAATTTTTTATGCAAGGCGGGCCGGCATGCTAGCATTTTTTTCTATTTGTAATTTTAGTGTTTATATCTATTATTCGGTTTTTTACTACATATTTTCCTTTTCGTCTTCCTTTACAGGCTTCAACTCACATCTTTTTTATCACCCTGCCCGTAATACATAAACGGCTTCAAAATTGGAAAACTAAGAGAAAATCTAAACCAACAACATTACCCCCAACAATTTCAAAACGTAGCCATAAAAATGGCCACATCTCCAACACCATCGTTGGATTCCATACGCGGTGGTACAAATTCGATTGAATCCTATATTGAACACAATGGTTATCTATCCGATTCACCACTCACATTAAGCGGTTCATCTCCACCGGCATCCGATTCGGCTATGTGTGATGATTTCTCCAGTGTTGTGGGACAAACAGTAGTGGGCGGTCAACACACAATATCCGCCTCGGTGTCATCTTCGGCGTCGAGCACCTCATCGGCTTCTTCATCGGCCTCTTCGGCATCATCCACATCGTCATTGTCAAGCAGTGGTCTCAGTGGTTGTGGTAGCACATCAAGTAGTGCATCTAGCACCGCCTCAAACTCTGGTGGCGGTAATGGTGGTGGCAGTGGATCAGGAGGTGGTAGTGGTCCCGGTGTCATCGGCAGTGGTAAAGGTAGTCCATGCCAAACGCTTTTGGGAAATAATAGCAATGTCATCAATGTAACCACAGCTAATGGAACCGGTGCGGCACCACGTTGTACCGCTTGTAAAAGTAAACAATCCGATGCAGTAGCCAAATGCTTTGACTGCATAAGTTTTTTGTGTGGCAATTGTTGTACGGCTCATGAATTTATGCATTGTTTCAATGGTCATAATGTTTGTCTGATTAAGGGATTTGAGAGTGGTGCCACAACACAGGCCAATAATAATTCACAAATGAATATGGACTTTAAATTCTCCAGTTCGCTTACAATGATGTTGCAGCAGCAGCAACAACAACAGCAGCAGCAACACCAACAACAACAACAATCCGCTGTCACAGCCGGTGCCACATATCATCAAAATCAACAACAAAATAATAATTCAGGCGCAAACGATTCCATTCTCAAAGCTTTGGTAAGTTAAGACTTGTGTTAATTAGCAAAAAGGTCGGTATGCATTCGAAAAATCTGAATACATTCCGGCTTTTAAATAAATAAATTAATCTTACCTATTATTTATTTGAATTAATTTATTTTCTTTTCTTTTTGTCACAATAGCAGCACCAACAACAGCCGCAACAACAACCGCTATCACAATTGTCGAAAATTGTTTTAAGTTCTGCTGCCGCCGCAGCAGCTGCAGCAGCCGCCGCAACATCATATAACAACCATGATATGAATTCACCCGACGCATCATCAGTTTTAGGCCAAGATGACATTTTCTCTAGCATGTTACCCTCTTCACTGAGAAATTCACAGCATCAGCAGCAGCAGCAACAACTTTTGCAAGCCACTTTGCAAAGTCAACAGTCCTTACTGTGTCAGCGACACAAAAATGAAGTCTTGAAATTTAGTTGTCGCACTTGTTGCACTTTGGTTTGCAAGGAATGTGTTGTTCAGGAGCATTCATCCGGTATGCATGAGGTGGAACATGTCCAAGAGAATGGCCTGGGATCACTAAATAATATGATTGGCGCTCAGCAGACAACACCCGAGACTGTATTACAAACAGTTTTGGCCGATTTGCGTGGTAAGGTGGGAGAAATTGTCTCACTGATTGGCAGCAATAATACACCGGGAGACAATCAGATTCTCAATGGGTCCAAAATCAAATTGCAATATCAAAAAGCTCACAATGAGGTTAATGAAACATACCAATTCTTCTGTTCCATGTTGGATGAAAGAAAACAGGAATTGATGAAGGAACTGGAGGGCTTGTACAATGCCAAAATGGCTACACATTCCGCTTGGATACAACGATCCAAGGATTTGATTGAAAAAACTTTACAAAGTTGCGATGCCATTGAGCGATCACCTAAGGCGCACACCATCACCGAGGTCCTGATGTTGCGCAAGACATTAGAATTGCAATTACAGGCAGCTATGCAGGAACTGCAAATGCATTTTGAATTGGAATTTATGTCGAATTACCAATCGATACAGGCTGGTGTAAGAAATACATTCGGATACATTAGAGCTTCAGCCGGCGATATGATGCAACAGCAAACAAAACAGCCACCCATTGCCAGACCATCGCAAAGCACTTCGTCATCTTCATCACATGGTGGTGGTTCCTCAAATTCAAGCGTAACAGGAGGCTCACATTTGCCCGGTGGTTTGGGTTTATCGGCCCAGCTCTTGGAGTCCTCGTACTCCAATGCTCTATTGGGTACCAGAAATCATTTACAATCCACCCATGGATCAGCATTTGATGATTTAATGGCAAAACGTTTCAATTCGGCATCCTCAACACAGGCCGCTTCAGCATTTGTGGGTGTGCCAGTAAACAATCCATATGAGAAATGGAGTAATGGTGGTTCAGATAATATATTCTCCTCTAATGCCAGTGATCCTTTTTCCACCACTGCCACTCCTACACAAATGTTAACCAATAGCCTTGCAAATGGCTCGGCATGTACCACGGTAGCCACGACAAATGGCTTGCCCACTAGCGCTTTGACCGCTTTGAATATGACAAATGGTAGTGGCTGCTCCAGCTCAGATTCCATCATGGACTTGACTTCCAAGCTTTTATCGGCTTCAATTTATCCACCCAAATCACAAATCAAACGACAAAAAATGATCTATCATTGTAAATTTGGAGAGTTCGGTGTTATGGAGGGTCAATTCACAGAGCCCAGCGGCGTGGCAGTTAATGCTCAAAACGACATCATAGTTGCCGATACTAACAACCATCGCATACAAATTTTCGACAAAGAAGGACGCTTCAAATTCCAATTCGGCGAATGCGGTAAACGTGACTCACAGCTTCTCTATCCCAATCGGGTGGCGGTAGTACGCAATTCGGGTGACATCATTGTAACGGAGAGATCACCAACACACCAAATACAGATTTACAATCAATACGGACAATTTGTACGTAAATTTGGTGCAAATATTTTGCAGCATCCCCGTGGTGTTACCGTCGACAACAAGGGCCGTATTATTGTGGTAGAATGCAAAGTAATGCGTGTCATTATTTTCGATCAGAATGGCAATGTATTGCACAAGTTTGGCTGCAGCAAACACTTGGAATTCCCCAATGGTGTTGTGGTCAATGATAAGCAAGAGATTTTCATCAGCGACAATCGGGCTCACTGTGTCAAAGTATTCAACTATGAAGGACAGTATTTACGTCAAATCGGAGGTGAAGGCGTTACCAATTATCCCATTGGTGTGGGCATCAATACCAACGGTGAAATTTTAATAGCTGACAATCATAATAACTTCAACTTGACTATTTTCACCCAAGACGGTCAATTGGTCTCGGCATTGGAATCGAAAGTAAAACATGCTCAATGCTTCGATGTGGCATTAATGGACGATGGCAGTGTAGTGTTAGCCAGCAAAGATTATCGTCTCTATATTTATCGTTATGTGCAAGTACCACCATTGGGTTTGTAAAAACAAAACACACATATTTTACTTACTTCTATGGCCCTCTTATCTGCAAAAACAAGGAAATCTATATTTGTACAATTCCGAAATCATTCTCTTCCCCTCCTACTCGATCCCCCTCTCTCTATAGTTCAGAGAGAGGAAAAAAAAGCTATTGAATTGTTTTGAGATTGATGATAGACACAAAACACACAAACTTAGTTTATTTTTTATTACTATTATTATTTAGTTATTTGTTTTAATTATTATTTTTATACATATACCACATATATATATAAAAAAAAGAAAAATATTACAAATTATGTTGATTTTAAAGTATATAGGTTATGAGGAAGAATAAATGGTTTCCTCTTAAGATGATGATTTAGACAGGAAAGAAGTTAAAAAAAAAGCCTGCATATAACATAATATATACATAACGAATAATTAAAATTAGTAGTGAATTTACTACAATTATAGATGGTAAAGACGTGTAAAATAAGATATTTTTTACACAGAAACGTTAAGGGTTTTAACTTTTTCGCGAAAAAAAGCAAAAAAAGAAAAAAACGAAAACCTTTTTGCAACAAAAAATGGACTGAGCTTTGTTTTGATTTTTCTTAAAAAAAGGAACTTAAAAACAAAAAACAAAAACAAAAAACATGAAAAACCACAAACACAAGTTAATGATGATGCTTTTTTTTTAATTCTAAACTTAATTAAGAAACCTCCCTTATTTAATTGTATGTGTATGCTCTCTTAGGTTAGATATTTTAGAGCGATCAAAAAATTGCTCTATTCTCTCTTTGGTTTTTAATGTGTTCCGTTTTTCTTTTATTTTTAGTTAATCACATACGACTGAGCTTTTGATGATTTTAAAGTTTCTCTCATTTGAGAGTGTAGAAGAAAAAAACGGCGTTTTCAAACGCTTGCTCTCATAATGGACAACACTTGTTAATCTCTAGATTTTTAGGCACACAAGCCTTATTTTTGTAGGTTAAGAAACCGACCAGGATACTTTTTGGAATTCTATTTATTTAAGAATTGAATTTAGAATTGATAATCTCTTTGTTTAAAGAATACAAGTGGACAAACTATTTTGTGTTGTATTCATTTCTTGTGGAATAGAAAAGCTCAGTTTTCATTACAAATTTAATTTTGTTATAATGTAAATCTCTCGCTCCCTTGTGTTCTTTGTCTTCTCTCTTTTTTATTATTTTTTTAAGATATAGTTTGTTATTCCCTTGACCCCCCACCCATATACTCGCTCGCTCACTCTTGCTCTCACACTTTCATTTTGTTTCCATAATTCCCCCTTTTTTTGGTCCCTTTTAAGTTTTTAAATTATTTATTAAAAAAAAAATACAAATATATATACATGTTTTTCTGTTCTCTCTGTTTTTATTGTTGAGGTATGTCTATATTTTAAGCGATTTTGTTTTTTATTTTTATAATTTTATTAATTTTTAGGTTATTTTTAGTAAAACAAAAATGAAACACATAATTTTTGTATGTAACAGACTACACATTTTGTTTGCGGTAGTAGTTTATTTATTATTATTATTTTTTTTTTCATATGTAAAACACTTCAAATTTTTTTTAAATTTGTATAATTATTTAATTTTTTGTTTTGTATCAATATTCTGCATTTACCTTTTGTTATATTTTTGGCTGTTTTTTTTTTCTTGTAATAATTTTTTGCCACCATTTAGAAAGTTTGTTTACATACAAAGAATTTTTTTTTCACAAAACGACAAAAACCACCAAGATTTTTTAATTTTAAATATATTTTTATTAACTATTATTAATATACTCGCATTTGCTTCTCTTTGTTAAATGTTTAAGCTATAAAAAGTATGAATGGCAAAAAAAAAAGTTTTAAAATGAACTAAAACAAAATGAATTTTACATGTAAAAACAAAAAACATCGTTTCTCTCGTAAGAAAGAAAATGCGATGTTGTTTTGTTTTAGTTTATTTTGATTGAATAAAATATTTTTTATTATTTTTTTCTGTATTGTATTAAGAATAAAACTTTTATTTATTTCCCTCTAAAAAAACACAACTGTTATATCCAACAATAATTATCCCAACCTATCCTTTCCTTCTTCCTTCTATCACATTCTATGAGTTTGTATAGTATAGTTCTTATGTATGTTTTTTGTGTTTATTAATATTTTATTATTTTTGGTTTTTTTTTATACGAACTGAACAATTTTTGTGTGAAGCGAAATAATATGATAATTTTGTTAATTTTTTTATTATTAATTATTATTAAAAACGAAAATACAAAAAAAAAAAAAACTAAGAAACTCAGAATTTTTTTTTTAAATATTTAATACATAAAAGCTGTTGATTTTTTCATATATTTTTTTTAAAATAATAAACAGAAATTTACAAAAAAAAAGAACAAGGAAGTTAATTTTTTTTAATGTACGGATCACGCACTACCCCCCACAAAAACAACCATAGTGAAATGAAATTTTGTTTAAAAAATTGAATTTATATGAAATTGCTATAAATGATGTAAAGGAAATGATGGACTTCATATCTATAACTATAGTTTTATTTCCTTGCAATATTTTCATCCTAAGTCTTTTTATAAAACCTTTATATATCCAAGTAAACCATAGATAGCCTTTGAAGTATGCTTCATTTACAAAAAAAAAAAAATATTATTTATAAAGTTGCGATTTACTGAAAAGATTTAAAATGAACGAATGCATTTACATATTGAAATCTATGTTTTTTTCATATGAATGCTATTCAGTTTTGTTTTATTTCATAATAAAAAACACTTCATTCTTTGCTCGGTGTGATCAAAATTAAATGGTTAATTTGACTCGACAAATGTTTGTGTTGAATATCCACAAATGTCAAATTGTATGCGGTAAATAAAATGGCATAATGAAAAAAATGATGATTTATGCGTTTTCCATTTGGGCAAGTCATATTTTTAGTTCTCTCGTATGTATACCTTAGGAGATCAATAAGATCGAAAATTTTATGAAAAGAAATTAAAATTCAATAGGAAATTGAATTTGATAAAATTGAATAAAATGTTATACATTACCTATGTAATTGAACATAAATATGTGTGAATTGCCCTTAAGGTAAACGTGTAATTTAATACTGATTTTTAACACCTGTAGACATTTATATCCGTATAGATTGTTTACTGAATTTAATTTCAGATGCCAATATGACCTGTGGTATTTTTTCAGAAACAGCATTTTCGATTTTGGCAAAAGAATCTAGAAGATTGTGAATTTAATATAAATGTGGCAAAGAAAAACTTAGACATATTTAATTGTTATTATTATTACTTATTTTTGAAGATAAAAAATATAAAAATTAAATAAAATGAATTTTATATTTTATTTATTTTTAAAATTTTTAATTTTTTCGCGAAAATTGAATTCCAAAATTTGTCTTTGCCATCTTTGTATTAAATGATGTTCTCGCTCAAATACCATAATCAATTTATTTGAATAAATATTTATAATAAACTTTTAAAAGTATTACAAAATTCCACATTTTCAATATACATTCCAATATTTTTTATAAACAGTATTCAATGAATTCCTGTAAAATTCTCCATAATACGGTTGTCTTTTTGATTCAATTAGCAAAGTCAATAGTAACACCACATAATAAAACTTAATAAATATAAATAAAATAAAAATGAAGTTTTATATTGGAGAGATCAAAATGTTTTATGTTGAGTTGATATGACAACCGATTAAATTCATTATTATTAGCATCTATAAAAAGGAATTTTCTTAATTAAAGTTTTTTCTTTTAGCGAGACGTATTTATTTAGTCAATAGTAAAACAGATTAATAATTAAATATATACTTAAATTTTTAAGTATATATTTAATTTTTAAATATTTTACTTATTAAATAAAAGGTAAATTTGATCACACCGAACTCCAAAAAATGTTATTTTATATCTACAAAGAAATAATGAGTAATTTATTACATATATGTATATAAAAACAAAATCATATTTTCTGTTTGTTTCTATCTAAAATGTTACAATTTCATTTTTGGATGTTATGTAACATTTGTAATTTGGCAACGTTTCGATATGTATTTTGTAACTTTGTAGAAATATAAAAAAAAAAAACTTTAAATTAATATTTGAAAAATATCATGATTTATTAGCGTCGTTATTAATTTCAAAGTGTTTCCAATATCGCACACCTGATGTTTTAAAATTGTTTATAATATATTTTTTGCTGAAATTTAATATTATAAAGTTATTTATCAAATTTCTCATACATTTTATTTAGTTGCGGTAAAGTCCAGGTTTGGGTTCACTTCCTCGTTTTTTTTTTACATATGACATTTCTGAATTTCAGAAGCAGGATTGTAATTTTAATAAAACAGAAGGAAAATCAGAATTCACATTTGGCATTAAAACAACAACGATTATGATTTCAATTTCTTTTAAATCCATAAGAGTAAAAATGTGTAAATTTCAACAAAATTACTTCAAAATTAATTTCTTGGAAAACATTTAGTATTCATCTTTATAAAAAAAAAATATCAAAAAAGTTATTCTTTGGGCCATGCTTTTAAATTTTGGATATTGAATTAATTGTTATAAAAAAAAAAATAAAAAACATATTCATTATTCATATTAAAATCCAAACATTTTTCTTTATAAATTTCATCAATTAAAAATTTTTTTTTTTTTCGGGATAATATGCCGAAAAACGCAAATTACTTTTTATGCCACTTCAACTTATGACGAACAAAAATGATATATTTACCTTTGGTTCTAATGAAAAATGCATTCGTGGCCACGAAATTCGTAAAATGTGTTTTCCCTAACGAGTAAATATATTTCATTTTCGCTTGCGATACAAGTTTGTTGTATCGTTTTTTAAATTACATTAAAAAAAAAAGTCCATCTTAATGCAATTTTTGAAAATGTTTAGAACATTACTATTTTTTTTTGTAATTCATAAAGAAACCGGTTATTTAATTAAATGCCAAATGGAATTCTAGAATATGAATTTAATTGTATAAATATGATCTGCATTTTTTCCAACGTAAAACATTTTCAATAAATCTTGAATTGCAATTACAACTTTAACATTTATATAAATTTGAAGAAACAATTTTCCAAAGTGTCACAAAATTTTTTTACATAAAAACTTTTATTATACTGCCTCAGTTAAATTCTATTACAACTTTTTGCAATTACATCTTTAAACATTTATATAAATTTGAAGAAACAATTTTCCAAAATGTCACAAAATCTTTTTACATAAAAACTTTTATTATACTGCCTCAGTTAAATTCTATTTTCTCCCACAAAAAAAAAAAATATACCCATAAATACCTTAATGTGCATTGCAACGCAAGACTTGATAAGTTATTTTTTTATATATTTTACTTCGCTTCAGTTAATTAATACTTTTGTTAATCACTAATATATAAAAATGCAACAAACATAGGGAATAGTTATAAACTGAAAACACATTAGAAATACGAATTTTATATGTATTTCTCTTTAAGACATTTATTTATATGCATTATTTAATTTAAAACAGAATATATAATTTTGTATTTTTTTGTGAATTTTATTATTATTTTTTTCGTTTTAAGTTTAAAGTTGTATTTTTTTTTTCTATTTTTATTTGTTGGTAGCCAATGAGAAAATAACGAAATGTGGTAATATTCATCTAGCTACCTATATTTGTATTTTTTTTACGCTAAATCATTTTAAAATGTAATTAGAAACGGCATAAATAATTTTTGCTTAACTTTATAGTATTTTGTTAAAACATACATACATAGAAATTATGTTCTTTTTTATACACGAAAGTAAACTGAAATTAATTGTTTTCTATTGCTTCTATTTTTGTTTTTTTTTTTTATTATTAAACATAAAAATATTAATTTTTTATTTTTTAAATAAATGTTATTATAGTTTGTAATAAATGTTTGATTTGATTTTGATTTTTTTTTTTGAAATTACAAAAATAAAGCATGGCTGGTTTTCTATTTTAACTATGTATTTTTTATATATATATAGAATTCTATGTTTGTTAACTTGCCATTCGAGAAAAAAAAAATAATTACAAAGTAAAGTTTAAAAAAATATTGCATTATACAAATGTTGTGTAGAATTTTATTTGTTTTGTTTATATTCAATAAATGACAACTTTTTTATACATTAAACAAAAAAAAAAAACACTATAAATTATTATGCTTTTTTCTTTTAAATTGTTTAAAGTAGGCAGTAAATCCTCATATATTCCCAGTTTACATCTTTTGTGAAGGTTTAAGTAGAAGAACAGAAAGTAAAAATTTTCCATTTCATTTATTTGATCGGTTTTGTAATTTGAAGTCATGGGGCGTTTTGGGAGGAGTTTTTACTTTAATATCACCCTTTCTGGATATGCAATGTGGCCCTGCAATTGCTGCGCAACTTTGAATATTTTGGACAGATTTAGCAATTTTTTCTAGTAGTACTGCTATTGTTTTGTAATTGTAAAAGTCTCGACTATGTCATATTCATGCAGAAGAAAAAAAAAAATAAAAAATTGCTTGTTGTGATATTCAAATCAATAAAAAATAATGTGTGAGTTTGCTGATTCTCTGAGTGAGTCAAAGCTGCAATTGACATCCGCCTTCATTCTAAAAAAAAAATATTAAAAATTAATTAAAAAATTAATGGAACCAATTTACTTTTTTTTATCAAACTAGAGACATAAAGTCAATTAAGTAAATAATTGAACATTTAACATTAACCTCCATATGCAAAAAAGCTAAAGAAAACTTCAAGCCTACTTTTACCATATGAATTCATTCGATAAACTGCCAATAAATTGTTTTGCATATAACAAATTATTTGATACAATTTTTAATTGAATCAAATGAAAACTTGAAATTTGCAAATGAACTCAATTAATTTTTTAATCAATTATAAATGCTTGAATCACAAAAAAAAAACAATTTTTTTTGTATAATATTAGAAATAATATTTGTAATTTCAACCAAACTCAAGCATATTTTTGGGAAATTTAGTTTAAAAACTAACAGAAATATGTATGTGACTGTTTTCTCTTTGTCAACCGATAATTTAGTGTTAAAAAATATAAGAAAAAAGGCTTGAGAAATGAGAAGTTTTCACTTAGGGAGAGTTGAAACGCAAAAGAAGACCAATTATCACAATTGACTGAATAGTCTAGGTGAGCCTGAAAATAAATCGGTCTGTCAAGAGGTCCAAATATTTTAAACCGAATAACTATTTCATGGGGAAATTCAATTCCGGAACTTACATTTGGGGCTGGAATTTCAAAGAGTGAGAGTATATCTAAAGACATCAGATCTGGTCTTATATGTTTGTGTGTCTATTATAATTTGATATTCAGAAAAAGATACACGATCATTGCACCAAAAAAATAATAAAGAAAAAACTACGAAAAAACGAATAGAGGACACAATAATATTATTAATAATGTTTTATTCCATTTCCACTACTACGCTTGTAGGTTTCTCTGAATCTGGAAATCAAATACACACAAAAAATTTTTTTTCTGATTCAATCACGAAATTAATTGATCCAATTAATTTTTTAATTGAAATGTCTTCAATCACAGAAATGATAGTATCAATTAAAAAATTAATTGACAGTCAATTAAAAAATTAATTGATACTATTAATTTGCGTGATTGATTTTTGTTTCAATTAAAAAATTTGTTAAATCAATAAAATTTTTAATTGAATATTTTTTAAAACTCAATTAATATTTTAATTGGAAAATTTTTTGTGAAATTTTTTCTGTGTAGAGGACACAAAAATATTATTAATGTTTTATTCCATTTTTACCAGGTGGTAAAATTGAAATCATGGTTCTAAAATAACTACTTAAAGTTGGTCACTATTACATAAGACATTTCTTAGTACTACAAGTTTAGGGATTGAAAACAAAATCAAAAAGTTGAATTTCGAGTTTTGCAAATCTCCACATTTTTTTACCAAATTTGTCATCGCAGCTTTCGACTTTTCCTTCATCACGTTTTCCTTTTAATTCAAATTTGACTTTTTTTTCAACTTTTTCATTAAAAGTCGATTAGTCCATTTTGTTTACAATCAAAAGACATAAAATAAAAAGTCGATTAGTTAAAGTGGAAGATTGCAAAAAAAAAAAAACTTTTGCCAAATGCCCATCTTCGCATATCCTGCATCAAGTGAATATGAATCAGTTCCATGATAAATCCATTAACATTCAACGAAATTTTGGTGAAATTATTCCATTATCAATCCATCCACATTAAACGAAATTTTGGTGAAATTGATTCACTGGTGTAAGCATGGTGAATGTTAAATTGTGGACATAGAAAAGTTCCGACTTCAAATGTAATAGATACCGACTTCAAATGTAAAAAAATCATGAGTGAAAAGATGCCATTTACTTTGTTTTTCATTCCAGTATTTTTTTTTTTTTTTTGTGAAATTAGAACACAAAATTTTCACGTCCGGGAATTTGTCGAAAATTGATTTGTTGTGGGTCGGATATCCACGAAAAATCAATTTCCACAGGGATGTTATAGACCTTTATAGATCCATGTTATAGACCTTTATAGATCCACAACCATTCCGGCTTTATAGGTCCATGTTTTGGTTTATCCCCCATATAGACCGATCTCTTGATTTTACTTCTTGGACTTGTAGAAAACGTAGTTTTTATCCAATTTGCCTGAATGAGAAATCTCCCAACAAAAATACTTCAGCAGTAAGAGTTTAGTTGCGATTTTTGGTATACAATAAAGTAGGCAGTACATCCAAACTGCATGAATCGGTGGCAATAACGTAAACGAGTAATCAAACTAGTTTGATCATTCGTTTACGTTATAGCAACCAATTCATGCAGTATAGATGCATGAAAGGTAGTGCTGTTTTCCTTCACGCCAACAATGTTATACTCAAGATTATATATCACTTCTGAGCAATATTTCTATTAAAATGAGCAATTATATCAGCGCTATGTAGAAGCTGCTCTAAATCGGGACATCGCATACAAAAATCAGCGCTGATTCGGTTGTTTTGTAAGCAGTTGGTACTGCCTCTCTCCCTTACAATCCTGCTGAAATAGTGCTCCATTTTTTTTGCTGGGTTGTACCCAAAAATTTTTTAATATAAGGCAACCATATTTGTTCGTTCTTGATATCTGGATGTATTTTTAAGTAATTAATAGTTTCTTCATGGCAAAACATAATACTCTCATAGAAAAATTGTGCTAACAATAGCACAGTAACACATCTGCTAAAACTTTTTCTGCTGTATGAAATGGTGGCATTTAAACTTATTTTAAATGAAATTGTTTAAAGGCCAGTCAAAAATTTCCCTTGCTGAAATAGTAAACTACTTGCAGTCGAATTAGCATTAGTAATCTTGCTATTTTAGCAAGCGAAACTGCTTACCTAAATTCATAATTTTGTTTTGCAACTAAAAATTTTTAGTTATATATAAAAGCAATGTAGTTTTGTAAACCAATAGTTTTCTGTTGCTGTAAAAGCAAACTAATTTCGAACTGCAAAGATTTTCAATTGAGACTACATACCTTTTTCAGCAGACAGAAACTGCTGAAACCACTAATTTTTTTGCTTTTAAACATTTATTATTGGGTGTATTATTGGCAGAGATTTAAGAATATAGAATTCGATACGGGATTAACAGTTCTCCGTTGCTGAAATAGCAAACAATTTTTATACAAAACAGCAATGGTAATTTTTTTGTTTTAGCAATTGAAACTATTTTTCTGCTTAAATTTCAATGTACGATTTTTTCTTTTGAGTGTATAATTGACAGAAATTAACCCTCTAATGCCCCAATTTTTTTGCCAGCTGACCAAAAACTCAATGTAAACGAAACAAAATCAAGAAAACGACACAAGAAAAAATTATACGGTAAAATTTAGTATATGCTGCAAAGCCTCTTGAACAGTTTCAACTAAATTTTCTTTTTATTTTACCCAGTTTTGTTGGCTTAAGGTGTGTTTTATTAAAGGCTTCCTCATATAACGAAACCCGCCTAAAGGCGGGATTGGGCATTGAAGGGTTAAGTGCGTCGAAAATAGTGAAAAATATTGACAGCAGTGAACCAATTTTAAACTTATAATTTCCTTTTATTTTATTTGTTTTACCAAATTTAAATTCCAAAAATTTTGAATATTATGTTTGAACTTTTTTACACTATATATGTATTTATAATTAATTTTTTTAAATTATTTTAAATAATTATTATTTTTATTTCATTCCCATATGATTTATGAGCGAGTATAAAAAATATTTTGAATATGCATTGTGGCCAAAAGCCGACTATGTTGATCTCTTAAGTTATATTTATTGCCATTGTACTATACAAAAATATGTTAAGACATTTAAGTGTAAATTTTTTTATTCCTTCCCTCGTTACTAAACAGTATTATGACAATCGAAACATATTAAACATTTGTTTTTTTTTTTATCAAATTTCAATAGATGTATAGTTTATGTTATAGAGTTTATGTTACCTTTGTCTACACTCTCAGAAACAAATAAAAAAAAATCAAGATGAAATTGCAAAAGATTTAATCATATTTATTTTTTTAATAACAAAACAAAAAGAAAAAATAATAATGAAACATGACTTGTAATAAATTCTTGCACATATTACAACTGTTAGGCACAATTATAAATTACCTTCTGTTTTCACATAAATTGTTTTGTTTATCTTTTTTGTGTTTTATAAAATATGTTAAAATTCATTACGAAACAAAGCGTTAGATTCTAAGAAAAGAAAGAAAATGGTAGGATAAAATCATATAAAGCATTTTTTCCGGTTAGAGACTTTATTGAAGAAAAAAAAAAAAAAATATAAGTTATTGAGTACTATATTCAATTATTATATTATATATAAATTATATTACTTATTATATATTTAATCTCTATATATATATATTGCAGAAGGGACACAAACAAATTATTAACTATATTTTTGGTATTTATTTTCTGTTGTTTTATTAAATTTTTAAATATATATTTTTTTATTATAACAATCTCAAAGTTAATATCATGCAGACTTAATCTCAAAGAATGAAGAAGTAAAAAAGAAAGAAAAAAAGAAAAGAATGGGAAAACAAACATTTTACATGATAAATAATATATGTATATGTATAAAATAAATATTTTTCTAATAACTGCAATCCCCAACCAAAACAATCCCCCAGAAAAAAAAAAAAACTTTTTTTAACCCAAAAATAAGTGTAGTAGTTTTTTAAATGTTAATTATAAATTACACTTACATCCACATAACACACATACACAGCCAATGAAAATAATCTTAACGAAAAATATATATACAACATATATTTATTGAGCAAAAGCATAAATTAGATATATATGATTGAAATTGAAATAACTATAACATATGTGTTTTTAGGGAATAATTTCCAAATAAAACAGAATTTCCAATTTTATACAAGACAGGATTTGTAATGAATAGTGTTATATAGTTCACTTAAAAATTACTAAAACTAATTAATTAATTTTATTAAAACAGTTTTCATTTCATTCATTGTTTTGGTTGGTAGAAATGTGATAGTTTCAAATATTTGTTGAAATCTTATAAAAAAAAAAAAAAAAATATATATATATATATATATATATATATATATATATATATATATATATATATATATATATATATATATATATATATATATATATATATATATATATATATATATATATATATATATACATATATATATATATATATATATATATATATATATATATATATATATATATATATATATATATATATATATATATATATATATATATATATATATATATATATATATATATATATATATATATATATATATAATATATATTTTTTTATGGGAAGCAAACACTCATAGAATCAAATCAGAAAAAAAAACAATCGATGTCTTATTTTATATATCTGTTATTCTTGGCTCAAAGAACAAGAATTCCAATTTTTATTAGGTTTTTTACCATACCCTCATAGGAAGAAGTCTGCTTAAAACAGAAGTCGATAACTGCTGTAATATTTTTGACCTTCATGGTCTAGCGGAGAATAATTGGTAAAATGTTCAAGAACCAAAAAATCTCGTAAAAGTTATCTGCAATTATTTTCCTTTTATGGCTTATTTTGAGAAAAAAAATCTTAAAATATAGTTTTTTTTGTGCTGCGAAAGCCCCTGGATTAATTTTTTCAGCCTAATCAAATGATAGTCGAATTTAAAAAATAACAGAAAAATTTTTGATATTTCAGCAAACATTGTCTGCTTCCCTTTTTGTTGTTTGAACTGAATTTTCTGTTGTTTCCACTAATGAATTTATTTGAGGGTACTTTACAGATTTTCAAGAATCAAAAATTGTTTTTATTGTACTGTGATAGCCTCTCGATTAAATCTTTTTTCGCCAAATGAAAAAATACCAGAAAATGTTTGCTATTTCAGCAAACATTATCTGCTTCCCTTTTTGCTGTTTTAACAATTTTTTGTGCCATTTTCCCTAACAAATTTCTTTGAGAGTATGCTACAGATTTTCAATAACAGCAGAAATAGCACAACATATTCGCTAGTTAAGCGATCATTGACTGCTTCCCTTTTGTTGTTTTAACTAAGTTATCTGCTGTTTCCACTAACAAATTTCTTTGAGATTACGTTACAGATTTTCAAGAATCAAAAATGTTTTTATTGTACTGCGATAGTCTCTGGATTAAATCTTTTTCCGGAAAGATGGCAGAAAATGTTTGCTATTTCAACAAACATTGTCTGCTTCCCTTTTTGCTATTTTAATAAAATTTTCTGCTGTTTCCACTTATTTCTTTGAGAGTACCTTACAGATTTTCAAGAATAAAAGTTTTTTTGTATATTTGTATATTCATATATTCTTAGCAGATTTTTTTACTGACAAATATTTTACTAACAAATTTCCTTATAAATGTTGAAGAATCAATAATAGTTTTCTGTTTTTGTATAGTCCAACATTCAAATATTCTGAAAATATATTGAATATGCAAATACATGGAATTTCAATATGTTGTTTACAATTTTAAGAAGTCAAAATCACCTGATAAAAGAATCGTATGGCATTGGTAAAAGTGGCAACTATTTATTCTTTCAATTGTCCTGAAAAAAATAATACAAATCCAGAGAAAAGTGAAGGTTCAAATTTAATTGCGTCTCCTATGAGTGATTGTGAAGTGGATAATACATCCGAGGAACGCCGATATGAGACAAATAAGACTATAATACCCACCAAAGTTAAGAATGGAAGTCAGTCAAATGGCTCTTCGCCAGCTATTAACAAAACAGTTCATGATGCAGTTTAAAAACTGATGTGTGTGATATTTTGGGACTGGAATATGTTATCAAGAATAATTCTCCAGCTATGAAAACCATAAACATATGATTTTGACATCTTAAAATTTTGTCGAAGTAAAAAGATTGTAATCATATGGGCCCATGATTTAACCTTCTTGTTCAGCCATTGGCAAATATGTTGTTTGCTTTTATGTCCCAATTTGAGAAAAAATAAAATTTTGGGATAAATGGTAGACAATTTCAAACATTCAAATATTTTGTTTGTTTTATTCAAATTAAATTGTGCCATTTGGTGATGTTTAAATTTACATTTTTTTTGTTCATATCAATTTGAATTATACCGAAATCGTATTTGAATTTGTAATTGAATTGAATTCTAGTCTTTAAGTTTTTTGTTATCGAACATCCATCTATGACTAATCGTGCCTAAATAGTGCTTATTCTGAAAAATCGATACACGTCAAGATTTGGCGGAAAACAAAAAGAGAGAGAGCTTTAATACGATGGATTGATGTTCGACGTAAGCATAAAAAGAAATAAATGGACACTTACTTTAGACAACTGCAACGGTGAGCATCAAGTTATTTCTTAACTCCTCTGCCTTTCCTACGCTAATTGGATTCCCATCTATTTTTATCGAGTCTTTGCTATTTCTAACTGTTCATAAAGAAAAGTTTGAATAGCAAAAGACATTGCGAATTTCTTCGTAGGTTGAATTTGGAGCAATTGAAAAATATAAACTTTTCTGTAATATTGGATTATCCAAAGTCTCGCTGTTTTCAAAGAAATATCGAATAAGGCGAATTTATCCAATCTTCTCTTTGCCCCTCTTACATATTGGATAAGGCCGAATTTTTTATGCATGGTCCTTCTGAACCTCACGTGAACTGGCTTTTGGAATTAAGACACTCTACGCAATCCAGACTTATTGTAAAATGAGGTATGTGACAAGCCAGGTGAAACGCAGCAAGCAAGATACAAGGTAACCAAAAATTTTATCACTCCAAAAAAAAAAAAAAAAAATCGTGAGTAGAAATGAACAAACATTTTTTCTTGAAAAGTGAAAATGAAAATTTTATGAACTCGAAAGTGTGATTTTTACAAAAATACCGTAATAACGGTTCCTATAGAACAAGTTAAAAATCTTGGTTTACCACATTGCATAATCGATGGTTGAGTTTTGTTTCTTTATTTCGGGGTATTTCTCAAATTACACGAACTGCGAATTAAAGAAAAGGAAACATTAAAGAAAACATGTGTCTGGACTAGTCTCAACACCGGCAATTGTATGAAGGTTGTTTAAACGTAGAGAAATGCATAGCAACATTTAGCAACATTAACATTTGTTATATTTACCAAATGTTAGTCTACATAAAATTTTGCTGTGTAACATCACGCCTCTCATTTTTGAACTACACCACATGTTTCAAATGTTAATTACCGTCTCCCCATACGTCTCCGAGTGTATTCTCTTTTCTGCTTTATCACAACTCTGTTATCTCATATTTGAAGTACACCACATGTTTCTAATGTTAATTACCGTCTCCCCATACGACTCCGAGTGTATTCTCTTTTCTGCTTTATCACAACTCTGTTATCGATCTTCTGCGTACAGGCATACATACATATCTATATTGAATCACTAACATAAGTTTTCACTTGCACTCTTAATTGGTTACGGTCTCCACGTACCATACTGTAAATTGAAGCTCATCTCTGTTAATGCGCTTTACGGGGCTCTGCTCGATTTCAAAATATATTTACACATATATATAGATGACTTACCGTATTGTCATGGAAGCCATTGAAGATTTGTAAAACTTTATCCCAACTCTGTCGTACACATATTATTTAATTTAAATTGCATTCGAAATTAGAATAACACTATCATATCTGAGCACAGTGAGAAAATTGTTATTGACTAAGAACCAAGAAAATTTGCAATTAGTAACTTTGTATCCGTTTGTGGTTGCAGTTTTGACTTTTAACGTGGTAAAGACTGCATGAAATAAATTTCATTCATTTACTGTGCATACGCGTTTGCAAAATTTCACAATATTCTAAGTCTGTAATCAAAGATTCTTAAATGCCCATTTTTTTAATTTGCCTGCCATGAAATGACTGGGTTCTGAAAATAAATTTGTTGCTTTGATGACTCACTTTCAAATGTTAATATGTCACAGTAAAAAGAGTGAATTATAATTCGTCTCTACTCCGCCATATTTACATTACTGAGAAGCAAGCACATAGAGAGTAATTCCAACAACGCCAAACTGTTATACAAGTTCCCGCAACATTTTGCTTATTATACATTGTCTCCATATTCATAACAAAAAGACGAGCCTTTTATATATTGCATTTTGTCTCCATTTTCATAACAAGGGACAGACATAGTGTTCATGGAGGAATAACACAGACAGAAGAAAACTGATGAAAGCAATCTTACAGATACTTTGTTTAACACATGTGATCGGAGAAATCAGATACATGTGATCGTATTTCAAAATAATTTCCCACAACATATTGTTAAATAAATCAATAGGATTTAAATTTTTATAACTTCTAATAGAAGTTTCATTACATGAAGACTTCGTACTTGCGTTACGTAGAACTCTGATATTAATTGATTTATTTCTTAAGATTATGTGAATATAGATTCACTATATTTTCGACTTGTCTGTTTTAAGTATCAATATTTATTGGTTCTTTGAACAATTGTACTTACGTTACAAAATTTTGGAAAACCGATCTCGTAATAGCACCGCTGTTTGGACAGGCGATTTTCTCTTTGTACATTTTGTACTGACGTTACAATTTGTGCTGATATTATATTTGTATATTCATGTATATATATTTATTTAATTTCAATATTGTGCTCTGTAAATCGGAAATTAGAATTAAAACCGTATCACTAGTTGCATTTTCGCTACAAATCATTGGTAATACATTTATACATATACATTTTGAAATACTTGCCAAAAGTTCTCAAACGTTTCATTTACAAGATACAAGGTTTAATAAGCCTGGGCTTGAAAATTTTGGCTGTGTTATTTAGTTTTTCGGTTGCCATTGCGGGTGCACTATATTAATATTTTTTCTCAGTCGGCTTGCCTCAAATCTCCACAATGGAAAAAGCAACGGATCCAAAAAATGTGTTTATATTCTCCTCTGACTTTTTAATATTGTTTTGTACCCAATTCGCATCAATCAGGGAGGATGACCAAACTGAATCGATTTTAGAGGTAAAGATGATGGATTTAGAGGAAAGGTGGACCAAGCTTCAGGGGGCATATTCCACGATAACAATTATGTTTGGTAGTAAGGACGGGGATGCCGACAGAGAATTTTTGGACTCAGCCCGGAGTAAGTTTGAGAACTGTTCGGATAACTACTATATTTGTAAATCTAAAATCTTAGACCTGTTACGGATTAAAAAGGGAGGAGTTAGGCACACAGAATTCGCTGCCCCTGTAGTACCTCTTCAATCGTGTCCACAGGCCATGGCCACGGGTTTAAATATTAAACTACCACCGTGCGATACCGAGATTTTTGAGGGAGGATATGAGGAATGGCCATCGTTCCGCGATATGTTTATCGCCATATACATCAATCACCCAAAGCTAACACCTGCACAGAAATTGTTTCATTTGAGAAACAAGACAAGAGGTGAAGCCGGTGCCATTGTAAAACGATTCACGTTATGTGACGAAACATTTCCCCTTGCGTGGGAGGCCCTAAAACTAAGATATGAAAACACCCGAGTATTAGTCGATGGCCAATTAAGAATCCTATTTAATATCCCTATTGCCTCGGCGGAAAATAGTCGTTCTATTCAGAATTTACAATCGACAGTGAACGACTGTCTAGCTAGACTCCAAACCCTTGGAGTATCAACTGACGGTTGGGACCCTTTACTAGTGTATTTGGTGTCCACAAAACTGCCCGAGGCTACTTTAGCATTGTGGGAACAATCGCTAGATTCTCACAAAACTTTACCGAAGTGGTCCCAAATGAATACCTTTTTAATAAGTCGATATGAAATTGTTGAACGAATTTCTAGCATTAAGGAAACTCAAAACTTTTTCGGGGCTCAAATGGAGCCAATTCAATCCTATGTTTCGGAGGAAAAAGTGGAGAGTAAGTGTAGACTTTGCGATATGATCCATTCACTGCGAATTTGCCCAGCCTTCAGACAACTCTCTGTTGCAGAACGAATAGAATTTGTATTTAAAAACAAATTTTGCAACAATTGCTTATCGCCTTGGCACGTAAAAAAAGAATGCAAAAGTAAAAATAGGTGTACTGAATGCAAACAATATCACCACTCCCTGCTTCATTTGAAAAAGGCCAAACCTCCATCAAATAATACCACAATCACTCAGACAGCAATGGTGGCTCACGACCTACCTAATGTGACCCCTCAAATCATGCAAGAGTCGATCCCATCGACTGAGAATTTTGCATCTCCATCGGTCTTACAACCTGACATAAACGTCCATGTATCCTCTGATTACACAAGCGTCCTTTTACGGACAGCTTTAGTTCCTGTGGAATATTTGGGTGAAATATTTACCATTAGGGCTTTAATTGACCCCGGTTCACAACGAACCTTTGTATCTGAACGGATTCGTAACAGGCTGCAAGTACCAACGAGGCGTTCACATTGTGTTGTATCTGGAATCGGTGGTAAAACTCAGAGTTCAGATAAGGAATGTGATCTTACCTTATGCTCAAAAGATATGAAGACCAAAATAGTGGTCTCTGCTATTATCTTACCTAAGGTGACAAATCACCTTCCATCATTTACTATCAAACCACCCAATTTTCATGCCTTTGCTGAAATTCAGTTGGCCGATCCATACTTTTTCAAGTCTGCACAAATAGACCTCATTATCGGGGCAGATAATACCCATCACATTGAGAGGGAAGGATTTCTCAAAGACATTTATGGCCATCTCTCGGCCCATAATACTATCTTCGGATGGGTTGTTAGTGGACCAGTTCCTACCGTTCATAGTTTTTCTGCCACAGTTAGTGCATCGGAAAATGTAGCCCTTAATGATCTTCTGCGTAATTTTTGGGAAGTAGAAGAAATTCCAAACGTTCCAAAGGTGTCTGAACAGGATATTTATTGTGAAGAATATTATAAACGCACTACTCTCAGGGAACCTGATGGTCGATACATGGTTCGCCTGCCGTTTAAAAAAGAATTCAATACCACACTTTCACTAGGTCCTTCGAGAATGATTGCACTACAACAATATATCCGAATAGAAAAATCACTTTCAAAACAGACCGATCTTTCTAATGAATATCGAAAAGTGCTGTCTGAGTATATCACTTTAAACCACATGCAGGAAACACATTCAGCCGAAGAGCGACAAAACGGGAAATATTGTTCGTTCTATTTGCCACACCATGCTGTGGTACGTCCCGATAGCAAGACTACCAAAGTTCGAGTAGTTTTCAATGGCTCTGTCAGAACTAACACCGGTCTTTCACTTAATGATGTGCTTTATTCAGGACCAACTTTGCAAGCCGATTTGATGTCAATACTTTTACACTGGAGAATTTATCGATACGTTTTCAGCGGAGATGTGCAAAAAATGTACCGCCAAATTTTAATTCACCCGGAAGATAGATGTTTTCAGAGGATTCTATTCAGATCTCACACTGAAACAGATATTAAAAATTTCGAATTAAAAACTGTTACCTTTGGCCTCAATTGTGCACCGTTTCTAGCCATTAGAACTTTGCTACAATTGGCACAAGACTCGGAGAAACAGTTTCCTTCAGCTGCATCCATTATTCGCAATGAGACATATGTAGACGATATACTGGCGGGAGGCCATTCTCTTGACGAGACAAAATTAGCTCAATCTCAATTAATTTCGGTTTTGAATTCAGGGGGATTTCCACTCAAAAAAATCACAGCCAATGATCCCTATCTATTACAAGATCTTCCCCCCGAAGATCTATACGACTCTGATTTCCTTAAATTTGATGAGGCTAGTTCTACGAAAACCCTTGGCATTCAGTGGAATGCTCTTACTGATTGCTTCTCGTACGCCTTCAATAATGAAATAGCTTCCGCCGCGGTTACGAAACGTCAAATCCTATCAGCTGTTGCCAAATTATATGACCCAGCTGGATGGTTGTCCCCAATCATAATTCGGGCTAAAATTCTAATGCAAAGCCTTTGGTTAGAGGGACTTGAATGGGATCAACCAGTTGGATCGTCTTCTCAAATTCGTTGGAAATCGATAGCTTCACAACTACCACTCATACATCAAATAAAAATTCCAAGATGGATACATTACAGCCCCTCTAATTGTATTGAAATTCACGGTTTTAGTGACGCGTCTTTACATGCATACTGTGCTGCTGTTTATATTAGGGTTAGCAGTTCCGATGGAATTTTTTCGAATTTATTGGTTTCGAAAACGAAAGTAGCACCCCTCGAAACAATTAGTTTACCTCGCCTTGAACTCTGTGGGGCCTTGTTGCTATCGAAATTAATAAAACAAATTCTGTCTTTTATGCCCTTCAACAATTCCGATATCTTCTTGTGGTGTGATTCTCTAATTGTGCTTGGTTGGCTTAGTAAACCACCATACATGTGGAAAACCTACATAGCCAACAGAGTTTCCCAAATTCGATACAATGTTCCAAATGCTTATTGGAGACACGTTCCTACAGGCGAAAACCCCGGAGATTTGGGAACAAGAGGTTGTCGCGTGAATGAATTAATCGATAATACTCTATGGTGGCATGGTCCAACTTGGTTGCGGCAGGAATCGTCCTGCTGGCCTCCACATATAATTCCATATCCTCCAGAATCCGAGAGAAGAAAGGTGGAGAGTTTTCCCGCTGTTTTAACTGAACCATACCCTTTCGAAAAATTTTCTACGTATTCGAAAGCTTTACGAGTTTTTTGTTATGTCTTTCGCTTCTACCATAACTGCTCCAAAGAGCAAAGACTCAATCGATCACACACGTCTATTTCCCATGACGAGATTAATTTTGTAAGAAGAAGATTTATACTTCTTTCTCAACAAAGATTTTATTCTGATGAATATCGGTACTTATCAAATTCGAAACTTTTACCTAAGAAAAGTCCCCTCGCTTCTCTTAACCCATTTATAGATGAACATGGTCTTTTGAGAGTCCATGGACGTCTTGCTAATTCCGACCTTCCATACAATGAAAAATTCCCAATTATTCTGCCCTATCAGGCTCATTTTACAAAGCTTTATCTAGAGTTTATTCACAACCTTCTTTTACATGGAGAATGTTCGCTTATGTGCCGCATTATAAATACTGAATTTCATATCAGTCGGCTAAAATACACCGTGAAAAGAATTATTCACTTTTGTAAAACGTGTACCATTCACAAAAAAAGACCATGCAATCAAATCATGGCACCATTACCTGTTGACCGTACCACACTCACGTTACCATTTGAAGTAACCGGTGTTGATTTCGCTGGTCCCTTTGAGCTTAAAAGTTCCAGTCTTCGTAATGCTCCAATCATAAAGGGATATGTCAGTGTTTTTATATATTTTGCCACAAAGGCTATACATTTGGAGCCTTGCTCAGAGCTTACTTCCACAGCATTTCTTGCTGCATTTTCTCGGTTTGTCGGAAGACGTGGTTTACCCAAAAAAGTCGTATCTGATAATGGGAAGAATTTCTTAGGAGCAAGCAAAAGCCTAATCAAGGATTTCAAACAGTTTGTCAACAAAACCTCCTTCGATATCTCACAAAGATATGTAGTACATGGTCTAGATTGGTCATTCATACCTCCTCATGCCCCCCATATGGGAGGTTTGTGGGAGGCAGCTGTAAAAAGTTTTAAGTTTCATTTCCGTCGTATCATGGGCTCCCATCGCTGTACATTCGAAGAATTTTCCACCGTTCTAGCTCGTATTGAGGGTGTCCTTAACTCTAGACCCATTTCTGCTCTATCTGAGGACCCCCATGATATTACTGCTTTAACCCCTGGACATTTCCTCCGAGGGGGTCCAGTTATGGCCCTACCTGAACTTCACAACAGTAATTTATCGGTAATAAATCGGTGGGAAAAGCTTAAGGCTCTTCACCACCAATTTGCTGCCCGATGGAAGGAGGACTATTTACGAAATCTGCAAAAGAGATATAAATGGAAATCTCCCACCCCAAATATTCAGAAAGATAATCTAGTGGTAGTCATTGATGACCTTCTTCCACCTAGTGAGTGGAAGCTAGGAAGAATTGATAAGGTGTACACAGGAAGTGATACCAAGGTTCGCATTGCCGATATACGTACTTCAACCGGTATTATCACACGACCGATTGTTAAGCTTTGCTTATTACCCTACGATAATGCTTAATATCCAATTGAGTTATTCATTTTCATTTTTTCTTTTTTATTCGCATTAAATTAAAGTATTCAACATCCTTCTTGTTTATTTTCAAAAGAGCTCGACGAGATCCAAGAATCCATCAGTGCAAAGTTTGTTTGAAATACCATTCTCTCCGATTCTGCAAAAGGTTCTTGCACATGAACGCCTCTGACCGGAAGCATGCTGTCTATAAATATCACTATTGCGTTAACTGTCTGGCAAGGAGCCATGGCTTAAGAAATTGCACCTCCCAAGTAACATGTCAAAATTGTGGACATTATCATCATACACTTCTTCACCATGCACTACACCCTCGTATAGAGCCAACATCTAGTAGACGACGTCCTAAGGCACCCAAACGTTCACAAAATGGTAACGGAACCTCAAAACTTCAACGACGCCAACCAAATGTGTTACATCGGCGAGTAACATCAAATTCGAATGAACATCAACTGATACCATCGGATAGACAACAAATTATCTCCGCAGCTATCAAATCTTTAGCAAATCTCCTTATATAATTCTTTAATATTTGCATACATGCAAAGGGCCCCCAGTATGTTTAAATTTACATTTTTTTTGTTCATATCAATTTGAATTATACCGAAATCGTATTTGAATTTGTAATTGAATTGAATTCTAGTCTTTAAGTTTTTTGTTATCGAACATCCATCTATGACTAATCGTGCCTAAATAGTGCTTATTCTGAAAAATCGATACACGTCAAGATTTGGCGGAAAACAAAAAGAGAGAGAGCTTTAATACGATGGATTGATGTTCGACGTAAGCATAAAAAGAAATAAATGGACACTTACTTTAGACAACTGCAACGGTGAGCATCAAGTTATTTCTTAACTCCTCTGCCTTTCCTACGCTAATTGGATTCCCATCTATTTTTATCGAGTCTTTGCTATTTCTAACTGTTCATAAAGAAAAGTTTGAATAGCAAAAGACATTGCGAATTTCTTCGTAGGTTGAATTTGGAGCAATTGAAAAATATAAACTTTTCTGTAATATTGGATTATCCAAAGTCTCGCTGTTTTCAAAGAAATATCGAATAAGGCGAATTTATCCAATCTTCTCTTTGCCCCTCTTACATATTGGATAAGGCCGAATTTTTTATGCAGGTGAATAAGAGGCAAAGATTGTTATTTAAAATGTAACAGTTTTCCATTTTTCAGTAGTAGATTTTTCTTCTGAGTGTTTCTACACTTTTTTTTGAGTGTGCACTCCAGTATTGGTTTTTTCTTTTCTCCGATACGAAAACAAACCGGGCAGATCATAGACCTCTTTTTAGTGTACTCAAAGATATTTGCTAGTGAAAACGGCAGAACCTTTTGCTGTATCAACAAAACGTCTACCAAAAAATGGGACAGCAGAATGGTTTTCTAAGAAGCCCGGTTTTATTTTTTAATGAATTGCCTCAAAAATTTGTTTGTTTGGCTGAAAGGAATGACCACATAATGTGGGGACTATTGTAAAACAATAAAAGCAATAATTTTAAAAAAATGTAATAGCAACTCCAGATGCAGACTTTTTTCCATGAGTGTGCGAATAAACCCAGATTTTTTGATAATACTGGACAAAATCTAATTTTGTAAAAAAAATTACTAAAATGAATTTAACTTATCGTCAGCAGAATGGTTTTCTAAGAAGCCCGGTTTTTTTTAATGAATTGCCTCAAAAATGTTTTTGTTCGGCTGAAAGGAATGACCACATAATGTGGGGACTATTGTAAAACGCTATAAGGAATAATTTAAAAATTTTAATAGTAACTCCAGTTGCAGACTTTTTTCTATGAGTGTGCGAATAAACCCAGATTTTTTGATAATACTGGACAAAATCTGGTTTTGTAAAAATAAGTACTAAAATTAAAATTTAACTTATCGTCGCTGAAGGTTGATATTTCTTTGCTGATTAACGAAATAAAAAAAACTAAGCTTTCTTTTGGCGCAAAAAAATCTTTACAAGCAAATTAAAAAAATATAGACTAGACGAGTTTAAAAACACTAGACGAGTTTAAAAAAAATACTTTATGATTTTCTAAAATTTCCAGAAGAAAGTATTTTATCTTTGTGTGTAGCTTCAATAAAGGCAGATTCTGTTTTTGTTTTTCAATTTAACTGTCAATGGTAGCATTTCCATATCAGCGGTTTCTGCAAACAGCATACACCCAAAGAAGAAATACTTTCCTCCGGAACGAAACTTTAGACTAAAGAAATTCTCCTTTTCTATAAAGTATTTTCTTCTAGAGCAAATAAACCTGCATTTATGATAAGTGATTCAACGATTGTCTCTAAACGATTTTATTAACTTTTAAAGAAAACTTTACTTTTTAAAAGAAAACTCTTCTTTCAATGAATTTTAAAACGATACAAAAGGTCAATTATAAACCTTCTGAAATCCAGAAATTGCAAATTTTATCTGGTTTCTCTTTTCATCAGATTCTGATTTTCTCTCTAGACATTTTTTTGTTAGTACTAACAAATTTTCTTGGGTGTAATATTTCTAGAATTTTGTTTTTAAAAATATCTTAAAAGTTTTTTCGAAACTATCACATTGTTTTAAAAAATTTTATATTTATAATTTTTCTCCTTTCATTTTCGATAATCATAACTTGCATATACACAAAACAAACTTTCTTTGCTCAAAATAATTTAAAAAAAAATGAAGAACAAAAACTGAAAAATAATAAAAAAAAATCTCAGTGAAAAAGTTTCTTGCAAAACAAAACAAAGTATTGACAAAAATATTAACTTACATTCCTCCGCATATCTTGTTAAATACAGACAAAATCTAACAACTTTTATAAAAAAAAAAAAATAAATAAAACAAAAAATACAAAAAACACCAATATTTTTTTACTTCCAAAAATAAAACAAACAAAAACGAAACAACAACAATTTATTTTAAATGTTGATCCTTAATTTAAACATTTTAAATATATATATATATAAAAAGTATATTAAAACACAAAACAATAATTACATATATTTTATAAAAAAAAATAATAATATTTTTAAATATTATACTGATATAAAACTATTAGACTGTTTACCATAGAAAAAAACTCCACTGAGCTCTTACCCAATCTGTCCGTCTGTCGTCAGTCTGATTTTATTTCATATTTACATTGATATATTTTTCACTCTATAAGGATTTCCCCATTTTACAAAATCAAAACAAAAATCATTCCATCACATACAAAATCCACGTATTTCACACGTATAGCAGGCCCCCCCCCTCACACAGGAAACAAAATTATTTACTTAAACTCATATAAATTTTATGTACAAACACTATATATATAGCAATGTGCATAACGTAAAAAAAACCAAATAAAAAAGCGATCTTGTCTAGGTTCATAAATATTATAAAATATTGTGCTTTTTATGTGAATGTTGAATATTTATTACAAACGAAAGAGAATACTATACTAATTATTACTATTCATAAATATTACAATATACAATACAGAATTATATAATTGTAAGTTATAGACGGAAATTCTTTGTAGTAGTTATTGTGCTAAAACATAAAAGCTCCAAAAAAATATTCCCAGTATATTTTAAATTTCAACAAATCATATATTAGTTAACAAAATTGATTGATTGATATTGGGATGTTGGATGAATCAGAAATAGTATAGTATACTTTTAGGTGGTACGGAATATTTATTCGTGCTTAGGTTATTTTTGGGGAATAAGATTAAGCAATATAAACATTTCATTAGTTGATCAGTATTTTCATCCATAGATATTTTTACTAGTAATAAATATTGTAAAATCATGCTATCAAAAATACTCGAAACAAGAAAAGAGGAAATTTTTGTCGGCAAGCTAATTGTATTTGTCATCGCAGAAAAAATGTTTCGCCTACCGCCTATCGCTATGGTTATATTTACACATTAACGGCGTATGGGAAATTGACATTAAGAATATCTCATATATTTCTATATTTTTCTCGTCAGATAATATATTTGTATTACAGCCTGTTTCTGTATGTCGAACGAGCTCTATCGATCGACTGAAATGCACAGCAACAGCTGATTTTTGGTTATAAATTCAGCTGTTTGTCTCCATTTCAGTCGATCGATAGAGCTCGTTCGACATACAGAAACAGGCTGTTAATGTCGGTACTAACATCCTGTTTCTGTATGTCGATCTAGCTCTATCGATCGACTGGAATGCTTAGAAAAAGCTGATTTCTAGTTATAAATTCAGCTGTTTGTGTCGATTTCAGTCGATCGATTGAGCTCGTTCGACATACAGAAACAGGCTGTAAGTTCTCCCACTGTGGACGTTTTTCATTGCATTTTATGGCGTTGTGAACACAATAGAATATACTGCGATTTTCGATTTTATTCTACAAATGGTAATATTTTGAAAATTTACACCCAAAAAAACGCAAACTGTTTTATAGGAAGAATGAACTAACACCCACGAAAATAAATTTTACTCCACAAAGGGTTGTTAAAACCGGGAAAATTTAATGTACTGTTCTACTTTTTAACTGCAGTTCACGAAATTACATCATCTCATAGAAGAAAAAATTAACTAAAAGTAAAGAAGAAAATCATTGGCGCCAAACCATGACCATTTTAACCATACATTAGTTCATTCTTACTATTTCTGGGAATCGTACGAAAATCTTCTTTTGCGTTAGTTCATATTGAACTTATGTGTACGGTCATTGAACTTTATACCCACGTTTAGTTCATAATATTTTTGATACATACTTAAAAAAAGTAAAATTTCATGAAGCTGTGGAAAATTTCGAAAAAAAATAATAAATTTAACTACTAGCAAATAATTTTTTTCCAATAAAATAAATTTAAATTTAGAGTTAGTTTAACTACGGAAATTTTTTTCGGTGTACTGAAAACTCGACTTTGATATTGCGACTTTCAACTTTCAGATGAAATGAATTTCAGTTCAAATAGGACTTTTCGATTTCTTCGTTAAAAGACGCTTAGTGGATTTAGATTATTATCGTTTAGTCGATTACTCGATTTTGATCAACATCAAAGTTTGATCAGTCAATTTGACTGAATTAAAAAAATGTCGATTTGTCATATTTGATTGAATAAAATAAAAATTTTGCAAAAAAAGACGAAAAGTCGATTTTCGACTGCAATGAAATTTGACAAAAGTCGATTTGGCAAATTTGATTGCATAAAGTAAACTTTTCGTCAAAAAAGTCGACAAGTTGAGTTTTAACTTTTGGTCCAAAAAGACGAAATGTCGATTTTGACTTTGGTATTTCTAACCTAATTTTGATTTTTTTTTTCGATTTCTTCGTAAAAAGTTGAATTTTGTTACTATCAAAAGTCCATTAGACGATTTTGACTATGTCAAATTTGATTTGTCAAAAAATCGAAAAGTTGTTTTTACTTATGTATTTTTAGCATAAATGCGAATTTTTGATCTCCACGTTAAAAGTCGATTTTGGTTACTATCAAAAGTCGATTAGTTGATCGATTTGATTTTTAAAAAAATCAAAAGTCATTTGTCAAATTTGATTGCATGAGAAGTAAAAGTCGATTTTCGACTTTTTACTTCTAACCCAAATTTGATTTTTTTTAATTTCATCATTAAAAGTCGATTTTGGTTACTATCAACAGTCGATTAGTCGAGTTTGGTCATAAAAAATTTGAAATTAAACTTTGTTTCAAAGAAAAAAAAGAAAAGTTTTGTTTCGACTTTTGTATTTCTAATATAATTTAGACTTTTTGATTTCTTCGTTAAAAGTCGATTTTGGTTACAATCAAAAGTCGATTAGTAGTCGATATACGATAGTCGATTATGTGATTGACTAGATTTTTAAAAAATCAAAAGTCATTTTGTGAAATTTGATTGCATAAAGTAAAAGTTTGTCAAAATGTTGATTTTTGACTTTTATACACGCAAAAAAATAATTCTTTCCTCCCAAACGAAATTTTAGACAAACAAAGTTCGTTTCTCATTTGCTTTTCGCTGTAAGGAAGTGTATTTGGAAGAAAAGTATATAGTTTTTGTGATAAACGTTTATTCTTTTCCAGGATGTAAAAACAATTTCATAAAGACAAACTCAAAAAAAAAACATTGTTTTCTTGCTAATTGCATTTTCCCTCACATCCAAGAGTTTTTTTAGTTCTTAACACCTTTTCCTGTAATACCAATAATGTAGAAGAAATTATACGATTTTATATATTTTTAAAATTGTTTTACCTTTCGCCTGGACGGAGAATCGAACCGCGGACCATGCACTTTGTAAGCCAACACACTAACCACTGAGCTATGTACCTGTTATGGTCATCAATAGATAAATATCCATATAAGTTATATTTATATAGCATAGCTTGCGGCGCCCACGAACGGAATAAACAAAGTTTATTTAACAGAAACAAACATTTAGTTTGGCACCGTGGAGCAGTTGTTGCTACGTCCAACTTGCATGCCAAGGGTCGTGGGTTCGATCCCTGCTTCGACCAAAGTTTTTTTTTTGTTTTTTTTTTTTTTTTTTACATATTCGGAAGATTCCGAAAAAATGTTCAACATTACATTGTAGTATATTAAATTTTGAACTGTAAAATGTGTCTTATTAAAGACCTAAAGTCAGAAAAGAACAGTGTTTGATATAAACGAATTGGACTGTGTTGTTGTTTCGAAAATAACTTTTTTTATTGAAAAAATAAAAATTTTCTAACAAACGATAAAAGTGATAAAAGTTTAAGCAATTCAAAAAACTCTAACAAAAGAAAAACGCTTTCGGCACACGTTTTCCAAACGTTTTTTTTGCGTGTATTTTTGACCTAAATTCGAATTTTTCATTTCTTCGTTAAAAGTCGTTTTGAGTTACTATCAAAAGTCGATTAGTGGATTTCACACAAAACAAAATTTTTCTGATTCATGAATCATGAAATTAATTGATCCAATATAATTTTTAATTGAAATGTCGTCAATCTCAGAAATGATAGTATCAATTAAAATTTAATTGAAAGTCAATTAAAAAACTAATTGATTGATATTAATTTTTGTGTGATTGATTTTTGTTTCATTTTAAGAAAATTGTTGAATCAATTAAATTTTTGTATTCCTAAACTATTCACAGGCATGCTTAAAGTGTTTTTGGTAATTCCAAAATGAGTTTTATAAAAACAAATATATTTTAATTAAAACCTGAAGTTTGTATTATTTCAATATTTCTGTTTCATCCAACATTACTGTCGAAGGTCTAACTAAAGTCAATATTACAATAAAAATTTAATACTACAACTCAATTTTTTTAGTCTTAAAAAAGAAGTACATAAAATCCTTACCACCACAACATGTTTTCAAAGAAAAGAATAAAAAAATACAACTTTTTTTAATTGTTAGGATCTGTGAAACAAAAAGAAAAAAACTTAAAGATAAAAATGTTACTGTAATAATGTTTGGAACAAATTGAAATAAAATACAAATAAATATCTATATATATATATTAATCAAAAAGAAATAAATAAATATTTATCAATTAACTATTTTAAATAAGACAAAAAAACTCTTTTTATATTACAAATCATGCAACTTTTTAAGCTGTTCTCATCGAATCAGTAATCACTCATATATTCATTACATTTGGTTTTTTCTATTTTTTTTTTTTTAATTATTAATCATCAATAAATGTTGTCTCATCTTCACAATGGTTTATAATAGAAAGAAAAATAACTTAAGAGAAAACAGTAAATACAAAAAATTAGGGGTTAGGATTAAAACAAAATGCAAAATAAATTGTTGTTGGAAAAATCGTTATAAAAGGCACAAAACTTCTGAGAAAAACAAAGAAATACAAATCATATGACAGAATAACAATGATGTTATGAATAATGTAGTTTATATTTTTGATAAATGTTGTTACCAAAAAACACAAAACAAAAAAACAAGCAATGGTCAAGGAACAATCTAAATTATCCCCTTAAGAAGAAGAAACGTTTTCTCCTTTTTCCCCTGTAATTTCTCTTATCTCTTACTATTTGAAAATGTTTTTCTTTTATTAAAAAAAAAAAAATATATATATATATATATTGAATTTAATTTTCTAACACAAAATTATATATTTGTGTGCAGATAAATAACTCAAAGTGATGTTTGCATGATAACGTTAAAAACATATAGACAAACAAAAAGATAAAATTACATTTCAGATAATTTTATTTACATATTTTTCTTTTGTTTAAATTTTTATCATTCCATTTGTATTTGCTGATGCATAATGTACATGAAGAATAGTGTCGTGGCTTTTTATATAACATTTAATTAATCAACTATATGCATTCATGGACCAGATTAAAGGATTTATTGTACAATATTAGAAAGTTAATCTGAACAACAAGTTTATTTTTTTCAAAATATCTGTGTTTGTAGAAAATATTGTAATCAAAGAATGAAGCCGCGGAGTCGCGCCGCCGGCGACAATTTATTGTCAGTCGACAATGCCGCGAAATATGTCGACTCATTTCGATTCATACTGAATTAAAATTAGTATTTGTACTTGTTATATTTTAAAATTTTGAACTTTCAATATCAAGTTGCTATACTCGTAATAATTTTCCCAAAATCCTCACCAAGAAGATATAAATGAAATGTAAATTTTATATAAGATTGGTTGTACGAATAATCTAAACACCTTTCGGACAAGTTCTATTCAATCAATTTGGTTTTGTAGTGAATAATTGTCACCGCCGCATAGAAAAAATGTTATCAGTTCAGCTGTGCAGCTGCGATCGCCGGTCGGAAAGATTGAGTATGGGCCACCGCCGAAAAAAGTGGATCGGCTTCATTCTCTGATCAGAGGTAAATAAAACAATAAATTGATTAAAAGATTGGTTGTAAATTAGCCCTCTGAATACTTTAAATTTGATGTTTTAATAGATAAACTTGTACCAGCTCAGCCGTGAAGCCGCCGCTGGTGGCAAAGATGAAACGCTAGGCGATGAAACGCCAATGTGAATTAAAATTAGCAACTGGTGAAATATAACAAATTAATAAAAAAAGGATGATAAAGGCATTTAAATAAAAAATATTTATTATGACGATATCATAAATTAAATACTTCAATAGATTTTCAAATATAAGCTACGGTGTGGCCAATTAGTATTTGAGAGTTTTAATCGAAAAGTTAGATATCGAAATTATTATGGAAAATTTTTCCAATCTGAAAAAAATAAACAGAAAAATACTTAGGCTGTTTTTCTATTAAAGTCTTAATTGTATTTGGAATTCGTAAAAAACCTATTGAATGGATTACATTGCTGATTGGACCAATTATTTTTTTAATTGGCATCAATTCATATGACCATTTGAAGCAATTTCAATAAAAAAAAATAATTGGATCAATTAATAAAGGCATTTAAATAAAAAAATATTTATTTGACGATATCATAAATTAAATACTTCTATAGAAGCGATGATTTTAACATGGGCTTGTCATAGGACGGATGTCCACCATTACAACAGACGTTGCACTGAAATTGCATCACTTCTTAAGGTGTGATGCGAATTCAGTGATTTGGATGTGAATAAAGAAATTTTGTGATATTTTGACGAATAAATATTTTTTAAATTTTTTTACGATTTTTAATGCATTATAATGCTTATCTGGAACGTTTGACATCAAATATTTTTAAAAATTCGCAATTTTCGTAGAAAGGATTTAGCATTTTTTCCAAAATTTAAATAATTTGCACTATTTTATTAATTTTCAATCTGTTTTTAACCCATTTGAAATAATAAAAATGTGAAAAAAGCGAATTATAAAAAATTTCTTCAAATTAACTTCCTGTGCAGTTAAAATAAAGAACATCTTTGGGAGGACATTTTTGGAACTGCTTTTAAAGTTGTGCCTTAAGAAGAACTTCCAAATTTTTTTGCTGGGATGGTGTGGCCAATTAGGATTTTAATCGAAAACTTTGATACCGAATCGATTACATTTTTAATTGCACCAATTAATTTTTTAATTGACATCGATGATTCATATGACCATTTTCATTATTGAAGGAATTTCAATAAAAAAATATTATAATTAATATCGCGATAGATCTAAAACAATACATTTCCAATCAATTTCTGTTTTAATATTTATAATCATTTAAATATTGTATCACTGATTAGTCTGAAACTTAATCGGGCTGCCACTTTAAACTTGTATCACTGATTTTATATAATCTAGAAAATGTCCAAAATCATATACCTTATACATCAGCATATATATTTATTATTATTATTTTTTTTAATTATATAGCTTTTGAAGCAAATTTACTTTCCTTTTCTATGATTTTGAACTCTTGCTAAAGAATTTATATAAAATCTAAGTATTATTAGCTAAAAAAAAACATAATTCGTAGTTTATACATACATTGAAAAAGAAAATTCTACTTAAAGAAAACGATATAACTTTAATATAAACAGAAAACCTAGTAAGCCAAGTAGTAGTATATTTTCTTTTTGTAGGCATTTTATGTATTTTACATGTTATGTACACAATCATATACTCTATATTTATATACATATACATAAGTAAATCTTTATATACACATACACACCAATTTTTAAAGAAAACGAAAAACAAACAAATTAACAATTACATGTTAATCATGAAAGAAAAATCCGTCAAAATATTAAAAACACTTAAAAGTCTTAAAAATGTTGAGGAATTTTAACAAACCATATAAATATAAGAATTTTTAAAGAAAACCAAACCAGAAACCAAAAGAAAAATCTAAAGTTTTTTTATTATTATTTTTCTTATTGACTATATTCTCACAGTATAATTAATGAAAAATCGTTAAAAAAAAAGCTCCCGCGAAAAAAATAAATGTTGTTTGAGGTAGTTGCAATTATTTTTTTATAAACGAAAATATTTACCATCCCGAAAACTCAAAAAGAAATCACTTAAAAAAAATAAATAAATAAATAACTTTTCTTTTCAAAGTGAAAGAAACAATGCAAAATCTGTGTTCTATAAATCATCCCTCTATACACATATGCATATACTCATCGATAATATAAACATAAATTCATCATTAGAAGTTATCAATTTTTAACACTCATGATAGCGATATTCTATCAATAAATAAATTTCTTAAAAAAAAAAATATATATATATATGTACTTCATAAATGATATACATATTTATACATAAATACATTAACTCATTCATATATACACATAATTCATAACTCTTGACTGATTTTTTAAAACCAAAAAAAAAATAAAAATAACGTAATATTAATCAAGTACTTAATAACTCTCACACAAATTATATTTATATGTTAATGTTACTTATATATATAAATATATATTTGTATAAAAAGAAAAACAAAGCGAATAACTCTAATAAAAAAAATTTAATTGCAAAATTTCAGTAAACCATCAAAACTAAATATAACTAATTGATAGTTTGCTGACTTCGATACTGTCAATATTCTTAATTAACTTATAAGTTCGCGTATTCTTTTTATTCTGCCTGGAAATGGGTAATAAGATCGTATTTTGCCAAGAGATAATAATATTTTAATAATAATATTTTATATTTTAATAAAAATAGTTTAATGTGAAAGTCGAATAAACATGAAAAAGTTTAGTCGGTCGCTCCTAACTAATAAAATAATTGAATTAGTTTGAAACAATCTGAGTATATCATCTAAAACATAGCCACTAATTATTTAGAAATTATTTGTTACAAAATATTGTAACAAATAAGAAATTATTTGTTACAAAATATTGTAACAAATAAGAAATTATTTGTTACAAAATATTGAATTGTCATGGACGATGAGAAATTAATATTAATCGTGAAATTCCTTTTAAATCCACATTTTTTCTGCCTGTCCTTGATAGTTTGTTGGACGTTTTTTTTTCAATTAAGCTCAGTAGTAATAGTAGCAGTAGTAGTAGCAGAGTGAATAAAAACAAAAGAGGACGAAAATTTCTCTTCTACAAAAACAACAAATGCCAACCGTATAGATGTCGCACAATGCCTGCAGCTTTGGTATTACCGACGTTGCGGTCGAAGCGCTGTTTTAATAAATTGTTTATAAAGGCATCGGCAGTTATAATTTCAAATTGTCTATCAAAAAAAAAATTAATGGAATGAAAACATTTATAAAAAAGAACATTTGTTACTACAAAGTAGGTTTTAAATCCTATTTTCTTTACGTTTCGTAAAGTCGGCAGAGAACTGAACTGGGTGACGCCGACGCAAACTGTATGATATTTGGGAGAAATGCCGACAAAAACTGCATGATATTAGAGAAATTTTCCTCGTGACTGCCACCTACTGACACAGCTTCGCTTCACAATTTCGTTCTCTTGTGTGTTTTATTCTCTCTGGTAATGGGCTGTTCATATGTCAAATTGATATGGGATTTACCAAAAAATCCCATGGATTTCCAGACTTTCTTATCCCAAAACGTTACAATCCAAATTATGTGATAAATGCAAAATTAATTAATCATGGGCAAACTGCAAATTGTTTTGATTGGATAACACATTGTTGCATCGAGTACACTTACCTTCGATTAAAATGTCAAAAACAGCTGTTTTGTTTATAAATTCGTCTGCAGCATACAAATTCCGGTGCTTGTATGTCTATCGGCAGACAGTTTTTATTGTTCTTGAGTCATAAAAATGCAAATTCTTCTATTCGTAAGTGTCCTAGGCTTTACATACGAACTTAGTACCCAGTTAAAATTCAGACTTAGTGAAAATCCAACATTTTGACATGAGGTTAACAACTTTAATGTAAATTTCCTTTAATTGCCAGTTGGAAAAAATGAGTAATGAAGAATAAAAATGCGACTATTTAGGTCGCTCCTCACTAATGTAAGATTTTCACTATAGCATATATTGCCTTTTTTAACCAAAAACAAAACATCCGCATGAGTTTTATTAAAAAGCTATATAATCTTAAACTTGTCCTTTCTTTCATTAATAAATCTATTTTTTTTTTCTATATACTTCTGTTTTTTCCTCTTAAAGAGCTTTTTGATGTTTTAGAGACGTTTTCTAGAAAAAAAAATAATAATAAAAAAATAAAAAATAAAAAAAATATTTTTATAAATTAAAAACAAAACACAAACACACAAAATCGTAATCAAGTTAGACTGCTTACAAAAACAAAACAAAAACAAACAAAAAAAAAAAACTTTTAACAAAAACTAAAAACATTTCGATTAAATTCAAATTACAAATTATTAAACTTAATTTCGTATTTTGAGTTTTTTCCTTTAACCTAAAAAAAAAATAATAAAATCTTAACATCTTGTGAACATTGAGACTCGTTTAGGGAATTTTTCAAATTCGAAAAATTTTTGAAATAAATGTGAAGCAAAACCAAACTTACTTACTACATACGAAAAATTTTTTAAGCCTAACTAAACAAAACAAAAAATAATAAAATTAACTTTTTATACCAATAACACATAAACCAAACACCATTTTAAAAACTAACCTCTAAACCTACCGCCATAAATGTTGGTTGGAAGTCTTCTTCTTATTAAGATATTGAGAATATCTAAGGAAAATCGATTAAGAGTTAAGAATTTCAAGAAAATTCGCAATATTGAAACCAAAAATATTACAAGAAAATATTCAAGAAAAACAAAAAACCCGCTCCCAAATGAGTTGAACAAGTGTGTGGAAAAGGAATAATTGATTTTATTTAGTTTTGCGGTCTTAGTAAAGTAACATTTAACTTTTATTACTTAATTATTTTCAATTAAACATAAACCAGTGGTAAAGAATATAAAATATTTGTTAATTGTTACCATACAAGACACCTCTGACCTTTTCTAAACACTATTAGTTTTTGTTTTTATGAACTTGAAATGAAAAAAAAAACACACAAAAATAAATATCAAAATGGAAGATATTAATTTTAAAAATAAGTAAACAAAAACTCTTGCAAACATATTTTTATATGGAACTTGTAGTATTCTTGAACATATAAAATATATATTAAATTACTGTTGTTGTTGGCTTTTATATATATTAAAAAAAAACGGAAAAAATTAAAAAAAATGCATTATTAAACTTTTATATACACCTTGCATTTGTAACTTTTAGTAGTTGTAATGAAAAATGGTGAATACATATAGAAAATACAACATTACAAGCATTACATATGCTACAAATATGAAATGAACAGAAAATGCAAAAATTAAAAAAAAAACATATTAAGAGAACATTCTTATTTAAATTAATATTAATTAAGCGAATAAGGCTTACATATACATATATTTTTAAGCTATCTTATAATGATTATGTGACAAACAAAGAAACCAAACACAAAACAAAAAATAAGAAAATCATACAACAAACGCCGCCGCCGCTTAGATTGTGTTTTTATTTATAAATAGATCTACATATATCTATGCAATAATATTATCATCATTATTATACTATTTATTAAATAAAAAAAACTGAATTTGTTTTATACAATTTTATACTCTTGCATATATTTTGAATTAGTTTCTTTTTTACTTGTTCTTGTTATGAAAATAGTTTGAGTTCGTTACATGAGAAAAAGGCATTTAAATAAAAATGAATAAAGTTTTAATAAATAAATCTATAAATTTATGTTAAGTTTAAGTTATATTTTATCTATCATCAACATTAATATACATACCATGGCAAATATTAAGTTTTATCTCTAATATAATGTAATATTTCTTCACATAGATATATTTGTCTTTAACAAAATGACTGATGAATCTATAAGTTGAAAGAAAAATTATTATGCTATTCAGAACTATTGAAAATATCTATTTTTTTATAAAAAAATTTATTTTTTTAGTACCCAGAAAAATGAGTTAGCTATTAAAAGGAGTTGTGAAACAAACTGATACAAAAATCTTAAAAAATCTTGCCAAAATGAGTTTATAATCCTCTCCTAATCAAAAATATCAAAATCAAACTTTGAAATATTCTAAATAATCAGTTATATAAATAAATAAAATTAATAAAATAATAATAATAATAATAATAATAAATCGAATTTTTGACTATTTCAGAATTTAAAAAATGTCGACTTTAACAAAAGAAGAAAGATTTTTCGAAATATTGGAAAACTCGAGTTTTGGAAATTTATAAAATTCGATTTTTATTATTATTATTCTAATTTTTAAAATTTGAAAAAGTCGATTAGCCTAATTTTTAACACAAAGAAAACTTCGACTTTCGTAACTTTCCGACCTTTTCAAAATTTTAACAAACTAACTATTCCAACTAACATTTTTTCGAAATTTGGAAAAGCCGAGTTTTCGAAATTTTTAAAATTGATTTTTATTATTATTATTCTAATCTTTAAAATTTGAAAAAGTCGATTATTCTAATTTTTAAAATTGGATAAAGTCGACTTGTGACTATTGAAAAGTCGGGTTTTGACGTCTAGACTTTCGTACATTTTTGACGTCGTGACTTTTGTCCTTTTGATGAATTTTCAGGCAAAAAAAAAGTTTCAATTCACTTTTACCCAAAATGAGTTTATAATCCTCTGAATTAGAAATAATCAAAATATTTATTTACGTGTGTGCTTCAATACTCGACTTTTCAATGATCGCTAATGGTGAAAACTAGATTTTTAAATATAAAAAAATACTCTAATCTAAATAATCGGGTATATACATATAAATAAAATAAGGGATAAAACGTCGAGTGTTTGACTTTTTTTTTCAAAATCTTAACAAAGTACACGCAGCGAAGGAATATGATCACCTCAAACATGTTTCAAGAGCAAAATGTTATTTTTGGATGGTGACCATGTAGCATGTTTGCTTGCCGAAAGCATATACATAATTTCCGAGAAAATAACATGGGTGCGATAAACATGTTAAATGGTCACCATCCAAAAATAACATTTTGCTCTTGAAATATGTTTGAGGTGATCATATTAATTCTCTGAGTGTAACTATTCGACTTTTGCAAAAGTAGACATTTCAACTTTCTGGCCTTTTCGATATTTCGAATGTTGACTTTGGACTCCTGCGTCAATTAAAAAGTCCACTTTTGGCGTCTCAACTGTCGACTTTGTGATGATTTTTTAGCAAACAAGAGTTAAATCCTATTCACCTTTCTATTCAATTTTCCTTAAATGAATAAGAAATAATCAAAAAATCTACGTGTGCTTCAATACTCGACTTTTCAATGATCGCAAATGGTGAAAACCAGACTCTTTAAACATAAAAAAATTAAATTTGGAAATAATTTAGGAATATATATGAAAATGCGGGCCAATAGTGTTGAATTCTTAACTTTTTAAAAATGTTTAACAGGAAACACTTAAAAAATATTTTAAATACGTTTTAAAAATGTTAAAAAAAAACGATAAGTTTGACTTTTACACGAAAAAAAATGATTTTTCGAAAGTTAATTTTTTAACTTTTTAAAATTTAAACAAATCTACATTTGACACTATTTTTATTAGAAAAAAAAATGACTTTTCGAAATTTGGAAAAAAAGTTTATTATTCTACTTTTTAAAAAATTAAAAGAAAAATCAACTATTGAAATTCATATTTTGACATTTCGACACTCGACTTTTTAATGAATAAGAAATTATGAAACAGCTGTATATCCAACTATCTTGCAGTCTATAGGGCTTTGCCCAAATAAATTTGACAAGCATACTTTACCCGCTTGGTTAAGCTACACCTGTAGTTTAGTCAATGCATGGTTTTAAGCTGAAATCAAAAACAACAATTATGCAAAATGTTGAAAACTGAACCCTAAAATATTAAAAATCCAATTTGGAATAATTAATACAATTAAAATGAAGTTTTAAAAATTCGAATTTTTTACTCCTTCAAAATTTGAAAAGATTGCACTTTTTTCTTCGAAAAATTGACTTTCGAGTTTTGCAAAGGAGAATTTTCGATTTTCGACTTGGAAGCCAATTTTTCAACTTGAAAAAATTTGAAAAATTCGAATTTCGAATTTAGCGATTATTAAAAAGTTGACTTTTTGGCGCCGCGATTTTCAACTTTGTGATGAATTTTCAGCATAAAGAGGGCTAAAACATTCCTCTTTCAATTCAAATTTAATCGTTAAAGGTAGATTGCCCAAAAAAATCGATTTTCGACTCTTGTATCCATACACTGGCATCAGCTGTTTAAATGCAAAAATAGAAAATATGTAAAAGTCTACATTTTTACTTAATGCATTAAATATTCGGTAATGAGTTTGTTTATAATACTTTAGTTTTTTATTTTTCCATTTATTGGATAAAGTAATAACAATAAATAGCTATTGTGAATTGAAGAAACATCACCAAGACAACTTGGCAATATTGGCAAAATTTGCCCTGATGAGATGTTCGAACAGAGAGAATAAAAACACAAGAGGACGAAAAATTCTCTTCTACAAATACAACAAATGTCAACCGTATAAATGTCGCACATTTGGTATTACCGACTTTGCGGTCGAAGCGCTGCTTTGATAAATTCTTTATAAAGGCATCGGCAGTTTAATTTCAAATTGTCTGCCAAAAAATTTAATGGAATGAAAACATTTATGAAAAAGAACATTTGTTACTACAAAGTAGGTTTTAAACCCTATTTTATTTACGTAAAGTCGGCGGAGAACTGCACTGGGTGACGCCAACGCAAACTGTATGATATTTGAAAGAAGCGCCGACAAAAACTGCATTAGAAAATATGTTTAGAGAAATTTTCCTCATGACTGCCACCTACTGACGCAGATTTGCTTCACAGTTTCGTTCTCTAGTGGTTTGGTTCGAAATCGGAACATGGATACCACAGTTGGTAAAATTTTACCAAAAATGCTAAATTTTTTACTGTTTGGTAATTTGGTAGAATTTGACAAAATTTTGTATATAAATAAAATTTTGACAAAATTTTCTTTAGAAATAGACAACGTTTTCTATAGAAATTTAATTTTAGGAAAATTTTTCTATAGAAAAAAAAATTTGCAAAAATTTTCTATAGAAAAAAAATTTGCAAAAATTTTCTATAGTAATAAAATTTTGCAAAAAATTACTATATAATTCCTATATAAATTTGCAAAATTTTCCTATGGAGAGGAAATTTTGCAAAATTTCCTATAAAAATAAAATTTTGCAGACATTTTCAAAAATGTTCTTTAAGAAATAAGATTCGGACAACATTTTCTATAGAAATAATTTTTTTTTGGTCGGTTTGTGGTAAAATTTTCTTCAAATTTTGGTAGATTATTTTTGGCAAGAGTGGCAACTGTGAATAATCCTAAAATTATGCTATGAACAAATCGTGGCACATATACCCAAAAACAAATGTTTACTTGGATCCAAAGATTTTTTAAGGATTTTGGTATTGATTCCGAGCCAAAGGCGCGGCTTCTTTAAAATAAAGAAATAAAATTTTGACAAAATTTTCTTTAAAAATAGACAAAATTTTCTATAGAAATTTAATTTTAGGAAAATTTTTCTATAGAAAAAAAAATTGCAAAAATTTTCTATAGAAAAAAAAACTTGCAAAAATTTTCTATAGTAATAAAATTTTGCAAAAAATTGTTATATAAATTTGCAAAATTTTCCTATGGAGATGAAATGTTGTAAAATTAAAAATTAAAAATAAAATTTTACAGACATTTTCTAAAGAACTAAAATTTTGCAAAAATTTCTTTAAGAAATAAGATTTGGACAACATTTTCTATAGAAATAATTTTTTTTTGGTCGATTTGTAGTAAAATTTTCTTCAAATTTTGGTAGATTATTTTTGGCAAGAGTGGCAACTGTGAATAATCCTAAAATTATGATATGAAAAAATCGTGGAACATACACTCAAAAGATTTGGATCCAAAGATTTTGACCTTCCCTTAAGGATTTTGGCCAAAGATGCGGCTTCTTTAAAATAAAGAAATTTTTTAGCGACATATCTGGCTTTAAATCTAGGACCAATAAAATTAAAATTAGGATACAAATCTCATTTATCAAATTTTCATTCTCCTTTCGCGGTTTATTAATAAAGGTACTCACATACAAATAAATACCAGATTAAAAATCCAAATTATAACCGATACTTGAAAATAAAAAAATGTTTTCTTAATTCAAAAAAAAAAAAAAAAACGTTGAACCAAAGACGCTAAATTCTCAAAATAAGTCTTAGCCTATATTTGAAGTATTTTTATCTTAAATCTAAAGTTTCAATATTTCAGTTAATTTATCAGGACAATTTCTTTAAATCAAAAATGTGTTTCTTTACTTTAAGGAAAATTAGGCTTAGTTCAAAGACATGCGACTTTAAAGGAGGGACGAAAATTTACAAAATCTGTGTCCTAAATTTAATGAAAAAAGTTTTTGAAGAAAGATTATAAACTTTATTTTAATGAAAATTTCATTATCTTAAAGAAATTTGTTCTTAAGAGTTTGTAAATTTCGCATCCCAAAATTTAAGTTGCGTAATCTTTAATATAACGTAATTTTTTTCAGTATATATGTATAAAATATACTGAAATATTCCTAAAAATAACGCTTTGACAAGCATGCTACTGATATTTAGTGTGTCAATTACAAAATATACAAAGGCCACCCTACAGGGAAAAAACACTGAAAAAAATAGTTTTTCTTCTATCTCGAAATGAATTGATCACAGAAATGCTAGTATTAATCAATAACGTCAATTAAAAAATTAATTTATGATTGATTGATTTTTGCTTTAATCAAAAATTTTCTGAATTAATAATATTTTTTTAAATGCATTTAATGTATACATTTTATCAGATTTAGAGTTGGATATTATAATTAGGGCTTGTTATCCTTTTATCGAACATATTCTCGTATGTCCGTGGATCAGAAACTTCTAATAGAAAACTTATTTGTCTATGGGTACTGTTATAATTTCAATGTCATATAAATAATTTATAATATTTTTTTAATTTATTTCTAAGTTCTAAACAATACAAAAGTTTAAAAATTTAATTTAAAACAAAACAATTCCTTTTTGATATCTAGTCATTCCTTTCTAAAAGTTTAAATAAAATTTTTGTTCGTTTAACCAAAATAACGAAAGGCGGATGCCTCCATTTTTTCTATGTAATATTTTTTCTGTTTGTTATTAGAAGAAAAAAAGTTAATGCAATAATTGCGTAGTAATACAGGGTGTTGAAATGCAAGTGAAGAAAAAACTATAAACGTTTTTTCTGTTAAAAAAGAGTTAATTAATTTTATACGTACATGAAAAAAAACGAAAATGCTTAAAGTTAAAAAACCCAAAAAAAAAATATATATATCCCTATATTGTGGACAATTATTTGTAATACTTTGCTTATATTAAGTTTATTTTAAGAAAACAACAAATGTGTAATAAAAATTAATCTTTTTCAAAAAAAAAAAAAAAAAACTAAAATGTTACAATATTTTCAAAAACTGAGAAACCCCACCTTTTCAACGAAATAACCAAAATGAAATACAAAAATATAAAATCGTTGTCATTAAAAATTTATTAAAATAAAATCAAACTCTCACAACCGCCCTTCTTCACAATACAACATTTACTTACCAATCACATCGACATATTTACATATATTTACATACTACTCTACAATATCCAGCAACACTAAACCACAAAAAAGGAAAAGAAACCATAAATGTTTTTTAAAATTTTTTGGTTTTTTGTTTTTTTTTTTAATGGAAACTAATATTTCTATACAACATTTAAAAATAAATAGAAAGCCACACTACTTTAGTCCTTAAAGGTTATTATTATGATTATTATGAATTTAAATAATAATGATAATAATTAAACATATTATACTTTATATAAAAATGAAATTATTAATAATAATTGTGTGTGTGTGAACTTAGATCAAACATGAATATTTTTAAATGTTTATGGTTAAAAACAAATAATAATAAAATAATACATAAAGAGCAATTATTAAACTAAATTTAAAATAAAATTAAACCCCCAGAAACCAAAAACAAAAAAAAAATAAAATAAAATCTTTGTAAAAACAAAAACGAACCAAATCATATTTTGCATATAGTCTCTATTGCATAGAATTTATTTTCTTAATAGTTGCGTTTTATTTGCTTTTCTTTACTTTCGTTTAGGAATCTATGTAATTTATATGTATATTGTTTTAGAAACAAAATGTTATATTTACTCCCATCTCCATACGAACATTTCATGATATTTTCATGAATTTGTCAATGTTATTATTGAAAATAAATTATTTTTAAACCTTATTGGCATTAAAAATTATTATAATAAAAATTAAGTCATGCATATACATATTTTTTATACCTTAAATATGAAAGAAAATTTTTGAAAAATCCCCCCCCCAAAAAAATATTGAAAAAGGAAAACTATTCTTATAAGTAACTATTATTATAAATTAATGATTATTATTATTATGTATTTGTCATTTAAAACCAAACAACCCACATCAATTTATCAAATATTAAAGCATTTTGATATAAACCGATTGAAAACAAAAAATCTTAAAACAAATACAGTCTTTTTTAATTGCTTAGGGGCCACAATTTTCCAAAAAAAAAAAATATTATAATATAATGAAAGTCTTATATAATAATAATTATTATAAAATACATAATTATAAATATTGTAAGTATTTCTATTTCCATCACAATAAAATTATTTTGTTTTTTAATAAAACTAAACATAGATGTGTTTTATTTTTAAATTGTGGTGGGGGAAGATGAGATAGTGAGCTATTATGCCAATGGTTCATTGAAAAAAGTTCTGTTTGCTTTGGGCTGTCGATCACGAATCGTTTTTTCTAAATCCCGGGATTCAGTATTTCAAAATATAGAATTCGCGGATCCTGGGATTTTTTAAATACATTGTACATTAAAAATTGCTGTACATTAAACCAATTTAGTTTAATTCATTTTTTTTAACAAAACAAGAACATAAGAGTAAATTGAAAAGCAATTTCAAATTGATACTTAACGAAAACTTACTCCAATGTAAAAAAAGAAAAACAAAAAATTATGAAAAAAAAACAAAATAAATTAAAAAGCAATTTCATAGCGCTATCTTACTCAACAAAACATTTTAACTCTTTTACTACCGCAATAAACCTAATGAAAAAAACCTTTTATTTTTCTTCTGTTTTTACTTGTACTAACATCATGTAGAACAAAAATTGTCATTTTGAAAACCTACCTCAATTACTTCAAGAGCTATATGAGCTTGTTCTGAAAACTTGATTCTTGAATTGTGACCAAATGGCCTTACGAAAATAAGCGCTATTTTGTCTATAATATCTTTCAAAGTGTGAGAAAAAATACAAAAAAGAATTCTAAAAGTATCAGAAACATATAGTAAAAAAATTGTCTCAAATGTTCGTATTTTTCTTTTATTGTTAAAGAAGTAAAAATGTATTTTAGACCTCATCAACAGGCAAAGAAAAAAAAAAAAACGTTTGGAAAACGTGTACCGAAAATGTTTTTCTTTTGTTAGAGTTTTTTGAATTCGTTTGTTACAGAATTTTTGTTTTTATACCCTAAACCACATAGTGGTCAGGGTATAATAAGTTTGATCGGCAAAAATTGTGCCTACCAGAAATATTGATTTTAGACCCCATAAAATATATACCGATCGACTCAGAATCACCTCCTGAGTCGATCTAGCGCTTGGTGTTCGTCCGTCCGTCCGTCTGTCCATGTATTTGTTGTTCACAGGATTCCGGTCGCAATTATTAACCGATTTTGATGAAATCGCTATTGAATTTGGAAGAAATCGGATCAAATTTAGATATAGCTCCCATATATATGTATCGCCCGATTTCGACAAATGGGGTCACGTTGCGTGTTTTTTCAAACGGATCGTCACGAAATTTGGCAAAAGGTAATCTTTTCTATCGCCCTTCAAGTCTGCAAAATTTCATCCAAATCGGTTCAGATTTAGATATAGCTCTCATATATATGTATCGCCCGATTTTCCCAAATTTGGCCACAAAACCTTTATTTATCAACCGATCTTACTCAATCTTGGCTAAATATAATCTTCTATGGCACTAACTATATGTGCAAAAAATCATCGAAATCGGTTCAGATTTAGATATAGCTCCCATATATATGCATAGCCCGATTTTCCCAAATTTGGCCATAGAACCCTTATTTATTAACCGATCTTACTAAAAGTTGGCTAGATCCAGTCCTCTATAGTACTAACTATATGTGCAAAATTTCATCGAAATCGGTTAAGATGTAGATATAGCTCCCATATATGTATCTCCCGATTTTGAAAAATTCGCCCCTAATAACCTTATGTTTGATCATACAGGCCTCATTTCTTAACTGATCTTACTCAAATCTTGCACAAGGTAACCTTTTGTGGTATTAATCAAACCCGCAAAATATTATGCAAATTGCGTCTAACGTTAGCGTTAAACGTCCCTAACGTAGGGCCACAATGTAGGACATTTTCATTCAACACATTTTGTAATAATTTTTACATTTTGGTGGCTCTAGAGGAGGAAATTAGAAGCCGACAAGGCTTGATCTTTAACAATGTGTGGTAAACTTTATTCCTGTAGAGAATTCTGTCAACATTTTATTTCTATAGAACATTTTGTCAAAATTGTACTTCTATAGAATTTTTTTTCAAAGTAATATTTCTATAAAAAATTTTCGCAAAATTTTATTTCTATAGAATTTATTGTCAAAATTTTATTTCTATAGAAAAATTTCTCACAAAAATTTGTTTATAGAAACTTTTTTCCAAAATTTTATTTTTATAGAGATTTAACAAAAAAGATTACTAATTTGGGTAGAATTCTACCAACTGTGGCAACCGTGGTGGTAATACAAATTTATATTCTAAGTTATATACGTTGCATATTCATGTATTAAGATAATAAAGTACTTAGAACCATTTTTGTTTTGTAAAATTTTTTTAAATTTAACGAAAAATATGGTAGGGAAAATTGTTTGGGAATGTATGGGAAAGTAGGGAACTTTTTTTGTCCTTGTAGGGTAAACCGAACATTTTCCGTGGCAACATTGACTATGAGCTATAGTCAGATTGACACAGATAGACATGTACCCCTTAATTTTCTTAAATATGCAACTGCGGTTTATCTCCCAGACCTATATGTTACCCACAAATGCTTATGATTACTAATTCTGTAATGGTGGTTTAGGGTATGATATAGTCGGCCCCGCCCGACTTTCTACTTTACTTACTTGTTTCAATATAAAAAGTTATTTTTGAAACAACAACACAGTCCATTTCGTTTATATCAAACACTGTTCTTTTCTGACTTTAGGTCTTTAATAAGACACATTTTACAGTTCAAAATTTAATATACTACAATGTAATGTTGAACATTTTTTCGGAATCTTCTGAACATATCTGGAATATATGTAAAAAAAAAACTTTGGTCGAAGCAGGGATCGAATCCACGACCCTTGGAATGCAAGTCGGACGTAGCAACCACTGCTCCACGGTGCCAAACTAAATGTTTGTTTCTGTTAAATAAACTTTGTTTATTCGGTTCGTGGGCGCCGCAAGCTATGCTATATAAATATAACTTATAAGGATATTTATCTATTGATGACTATAACAGGTACATAGCTCAGTGGTTAGTGTGTTGGCTTACAAAGTGCATGGTCCGCGTTTCGATTCTCCGTCCAAGCGAAAGGTAAAAAAATTTTAAAAATTTATAAAATCGTATAATTTCTCCTACATTGTTGGTATTACAGGAAAAGGTGTTAAGAACTAAAAAACCTCGTGGATGTGAGAAAGATGTGAGGGGAACTGCAATTAGCAAGAAAACAATGTTTTTTTTTTAGTTTGTCTTTATGAAATTGTTTTTACATCCTGGAAAAGAATAAACGTTTATCACAAAAAGTATATACTTTCCAAATACACTTCCTTACAGCAAAAAGCAAATGAGAAACGAACTTTGTTTGTCTAAAATTTCGTTTGGGAGGAAAGAATTATTTTTTTGCGTGAATATGGACAATATTTATAGCTTATTTAGATTAAAGCCTCTACTTTAAAATAACATCGAGAAATAAATCGAAACTATATGGGAAAATAGAATTTGGTGTCTTCTTCGAATGTCCTTCTAAGTGGACATCGGTAGTGAAAGGGTTAAGGGTTTTGATTAGATTAGATATATATTTTCGTACACTTGTGTTAATACTTTCGCACTTCATCGTTTTAAGTAACTTCTTAAAAATATCAAGGTATCCTAATTTTTATCAGATAAACGCGATCTTGTCATGTTGTCGACCGACTTTTTATCATTGCTTTTTATTTTATCTTGCACAAATTCCATTTCACATGAACTCATTGTTCAAAGGAGGGCCTTATCGTTTACTTCGGTATTTCATGAAATTCTGTTTGTTATAGTGTATAATAATCATGTATAATAATCTAAGGGGCGTTTCCACTGAATGAGGACTCCAATTTATAAATAAACAATCATAAAAACGCAAATTTAACAAATTGGAATTATTTTTCGGGATCCCGAAAAATCCCGGGATTCAAAAGAAAAAATCCCGGAATTCGAGATTAATCTCGTTCCGAAAATACCGCGATTTATCCCGGGTGACAGCCCTAGTTTGGCTTTAAAGATTTCATCACAGCTTCATCCTGTGCCCGCAATTTTCATTCAGTACGATTCAAATTCGCCTCATGGTGTCATTAATCGCCAATCATAACAAAATTGAAATAACTCTTATATATATGAATCATAATCATAAAAATTATATATAGCCTCACAAAAACAGGCCTATTATGGATTTGCAAATTAAAGTAAATAGTTCCAACACTAGATGGAGTTATATGAAATATCTAACAGATTTGTTGCATAGTTTTAGGCTCGCATAGAAGCATATAACGTTTGTGGTATTGCCAATCAAATGGACACAGTTTCTAACACTAGATGGGGGTGCCAGTGTACATGATGTTATAGAATCTACATATACTTTTAGGCTGCACCAATCCCAGCGTTGCCAATATCAAGATGTCGCACTTACATTACAGGCAAATCGCAATAGAGGTCGTTATTAAATATTAGCCATTGATTTTGTTAATTTTGATTTTAATTACAGGGTTGAATTTTATCACTGTGTCTACTGTTCTATACAACGTTGCCAACTCTGGCGAGTTTTCATAGGCAAATACGTATATAACAAGATGTCGCACTTACATATTTGGCAATATCCAATAGATGTCGTCGTTGCATATTGGTCCAATCTTTCACTCATTGGAAAAGTTCATTTCTGATCTTGCACTCAATGGCAGTGTTGCCGTTTTAGGAATTTCTTTACAAAATTGGGCAAACATATTTGTAAAGCGAGATAGCAATTTTATGAAATTTTGTAAAATTGATTTCTTCAAATGACAAAACAAAATTATTAGCACAAACTGCTAACCAATAAGCTAAATGAATATTAAGAATTGTCAAGGAATGCAAAATTTACTACAAAGTATAACTTCCTCTTACATATTGGAGTTTTAATAAACTGCGGTATGATAATGATTTTGTAAGATAAAATTTTCTTTGAAAGGCAAAGGCTGGCTATGTAGGAAATCATTTATAATTCTGCATTCTTTTATCTGTCATTATTATTATCATGTACTTCTTACGTATATTAGTGAACAATCAACGACTTGTGAAGAAAAAGTCATATAATATGAATAAAATTATCTCCAGATTTGAATAACTAAAATATAATTAGTTTCATTGAATTATATCCGAAAAATTTTTGATGTATTTGATTTTCAATTGGCCTTGATTATAAATAAAAAATTAGACAAAACCTTTACCTCATTTTTCTGATGTGTGATTTTTTATATTTACGTATTTATAAATTGTACTACGACAACACTGTTCATTCAAAAGTTCATTTCTTTTGAGCATGTTCGAATCCAGCATTACTCTATGTGTCTCTTTTTCACTTTATATTAGAATTTGAAAAAATATCAACCATCTCCTTTTCGCACACATAATGCTTAGTTTTTTGTTTGTTTCCTTAGCCAATCAAACTGACGCTTAAGCGGACCTTAGACGGTCGGATAAACACTCCGACAGAGGTTCGTCTATTCGTTGTGTGTTCGTTCAAGTTTTGCCCTTACACTGCACGAACAAATGTGATGACAACATGAAAAAATAAGAAGAAGCATAAACAAACAATGAAGTTGTACGAAGATGTATGGGTGAAACCATTTTTTACTGAAAAAATGGAAGAAAATAATAAAAAAATCCTGGTATATTTGTCAAATCAATGATTCCTGAAGTAATCCACATTTAATATATTACAAATTACTTGATGAATTTAAAATACTTGTCGCCTGGTTTCCCATTGATTGGAAGTGGAATTTTTCCACGTTTTTGCCACAATACTTGTTTAGATTTATATATTTCTTTAATTTTCAACCAGAATTGGCGATCCATCATTAATTTCATTGCAGAAATACCTGTTTTTAATGTAAAAATAAATTTTTCTTTGATAATGTTTGTCGAACATCCCCTTACACTCAATGATTTGTACCACCCAACCAGAAAAAATCAAAGTTGTTTTGATTTTATGCCAACACGTCCCCGCGACAGCCGAACACGACCTTATACAATCGGATTTGTCGCCGCAACGTGTTGTGTCGCAGGGTTTATCCGACCATATAAGGTGCCCTTTACACTGATTGTGCGATTATTCTCTTTATTTCGATTATTTCTTTTATTTTCATATTAATTCATCTATTTGGTTAGACATAAGGCTAAACTTGAGTTGTCCTAAAACCCAGAATAATATGTACAAGTCGTGGTGATCCTTAAATGTCTTCCAATAAGGTTTATCCTCCTCAAGCTTAAGTTATTGAGGCTGGCGTAAATTGGAATCATGTTCAAAGCAATGCATTACATTGTCATACACGCTCACAAAAAATCGCTTCTGCAACATATACTCCCAAACATATTTTGCTTCAAGCATATACATTTTTGGGTATTGCCCAAACATTTATATGTTTGATCTCTTCCCATATATAATATGTTTGAAAGCATATTGGTCTAAACAATATATGTTTGGGTAGTCTAAGTTCCAAACATTTTGAATTTTTGCATCCAAATTCAATAATGTTGTCTTCCAAAAAACAATATGTTATTATGTGAACATATAATATGTTTGGAAGCATTTTGCACCCAAAAATATTATATGCTTAAAAAAAATTCTCCCAAACAATATTGTGCTCAAAATTTTATTTATTTATTTATATATTTACAATCATAATGAATTATGAAAATAAACAGGTAATATAGGTGCTAACAACATAGGTTTTCGACCTGAATGCTCAAAATTTTGTTTCTGCCCAATTGTATATTCCCCCACATCTTTCTCACTTCCACGAGATTTTTTAGTTCTTAGCACCTTTTTCTGTAATACAAACATTGTAGAAGAAATTATTCAATTTTATGATTTTTTTATTTTAATTTTACCTTTTGCCGGACGGGGATTCGAACAGCGGACCACACAGTTTGTAAGGATCAAAGAAGTAGCTGATTAATTGCCCAAGGAAAAATAAAGTGTTAATTTTGTAATAACAAGCAACAACCACCAACTTAATTCAATATCGCTCCCTGTTAAATAGCGCTCCAAGCTACTAAACACGTATATGTTTATAGGCTATTTCTAAATTAATATATGTTTGCATCCAAGCATATTATATTTACAAACATTTTATGTCCCAAACATAATATGTTCTAACATATTAACATATATGTCCCAAACATGTTATGCTAGCTTATGAACATTATATGCTTGCACTCAAAAATATTGTGTTTAAAAATTTGGTTTCCAAACATATAATGTTTATGCCAAACATATGAAAAACAGTCTTTTTCATCCGTGTAAAAATATAGTTTCCTATTCAAAGTCGTACACCTGTAGAATTTATTTGAAATAAATACACATTTAAAAGTATTTTTTAATTATATACAAATTTAGTTTTTTTCACAATCATTTAAATTTATTTATGTATCATTGTGATATACGTTACGATAAAGTCAATACAACTTGAAAAAATATGCGTTACGTTTCAACAATGCTATACAACCAGGTTGCACGGACATATTTCCTACATATTTTGTTCAACTAGTTGTCGAAAATCAAGAATACAACCCTTCATTAATATTTCACTCAATTGTATATATTGGAACGAAATAAACCTGGCTCATCCAATTGTGAGCGACATCTGTGTGGCCAAAAATATCCCTACTGGAAAAATGAATTTGCATCATCTTTAAAATGAACGTCTTTGTCATAGGCAACAAAAAAACAAATGTTGCCGGGATAAAAAAATGAAAGCCTTCAAAAAAAAAAATAAATAAAATAAAAATTTAGTATTTACATACATACAACGTAAAAAGTTATATGTTGACGATTCATTGTTAGTTAGTTGTAATATAAAGAAGCTTTTTTAATCTCAATACTATGACAATTTATATTTAGCTTGTTCCATGCCAAATTTATCATCCTCCAAATTTTTAGAGAAATAAAGTTTTGACAAAATTGTCTATTGAAATACAATTTTTGACAAAATTTTCTATAGAAATAAAATTTCGACAAAATTTTCTATAGAAATAAAATTTGACAAAATTTTCTATACATATAAATTTTGACAAAATTTTCTATAGAAATAAAATTTTGACAAAATTTCTATACAAATAAAATTTTGACAAAATTTTCTATACATATAAATTTTGACAAAATTTTCTATTGTTTTCTTGCTTCTCACGGAGATTGTGGCCGTTGGCTTTTCAGAGTTTCCAAGTTGGAGAGACGAATATTGCAGGAAATATCCAAGTCCAGATATAACCCGGAAAAATCTGTACACATTACCAAAAATGTTTACAAATAGATAAAATTACGTTCGAAAATAGTGTACACACATACAAAATTAATGGAAATGGAAAGGTTCACGAAAAATCAAACCCGAATGTTCACCGTTCCAATCTTGAAAAAAAATCTTTAGACGTTGTTGTGGCAACTTCGTCGTGGTGCAATGTGCTAAGGCGAATGTTAATCACGGTTGCCACCGTTGGGGACAATTCTACCAAACACGGTAGACTTTTTACTGTTTGCGAGATTGATAGAATTCTTGAAGTTTTGGTAGATTTTACAAAATATTCCTCTCCAACTGAAAGGTACTTCAAAAAATTTCTGTAGAAATAAAATTTTGACATTTTCTATAGAAATAAAATTTTGACAAAATTTTCTATAGAAATTAAATTTTGACAATATTTTCTATAGAAATAAAATTTTGACAAAACTTTCTATAGAAATAAAATTTTTAGGGAACTAAAATTTTGACAAAAAGTTTGACAAAATCTTCTATACATATAAATTTTGCCAAAATTTTCTTTAGAAATAAAATTTTTACAAAATTTTCTTAGAAATAAAATTTTGACAAAGTTTTCTATAGAAATAAATTTTGACAAAATTTTTATAGAAATACAATTTTGACAAAATTTTCTATAGCAATACAAGTTTGATAAAATTTTCTACTGAAATTAAATTTTGCAAAATTAGATTTTTTGCTTGGTAATTTTTTGGTAAAATTTTCCTAAAATGTTTGTAGATTAATTTTGGCTCGAATGGCAGCCGTGCTGTTAATGTGTACACGGATGAAAAAGACTGTTTTTCATATGTTTGGCTATAAACATTATATGTTTGGAAAACAAATTTTTAAACACAATATTTTTGAGTGCAAGCATATAATGTTCATAAACTAGCATAACATGTTTGGGACATATATGTTAATATGTTAGAACATATTATGTTTGGGACATAAAATGTTTTTAAATATAATATGCTTGGATGCAAACATATATTAATTTAGAAATAGTCTATAAACATATATGTGTTTAGTAGCTTGGAGCGCTATTTAACAGGGAGCGATATTGAATTAAGTTGGTGGTTGTTGCTTGTTATTACAAAATTAACATTTTATTTTTCCTTGGGCAATTGATCAGCTACTTCTTTGATCCTTACAAACTGTGTGGTCCGCTGTTCGAATCCCCGTCCGGCAAAAGGTAAAATTAAAATAAAAAAAATTTGAATAATTTCTTCTACAATGTTTGTATTACAGAAAAAGGTGTTAAGAACTAAAAAATGTCGTGGAAGTGAGAAAGATGTGGGGGAATATACAATTAGGCAGAAACAAAATTTTGAGCATTCAGGTCGAAAACCTATGTTGTTAGCACCTATATTACCTGTTTATTTTCATAATTCATTATGATTGTAAATATATAAATAAATGAATAAAATTTTGAGCACAATATTGTTTGGGAGAATTTTTTTAAGCATATAATATTTTTGGGTGCAAAATGCTTCTAAACATATTATATGTTCACAAAATAACAAATTGTTTTTTGGAAGACAACATTATTGATGCAAAAATACAAAATGTGTGGAACTTAGACTACCCAAACATATATTGTTTAGACCAATATGCTTTCAAACATATTATATATTGGAAGAGATCAAACATATAAATGTTTGGGCAATACCCAAAAATGTATATGCTTGAAGCAAAATATGTTTGGGAGTATATGTTACAGAAGCGATTTTTTATGAGGGTGTATGGAGCATTAACAGTAGTGGAAATAATTGTAGATGTATATATGGATTAATTAGTAATGTAAATTTAGATAGAACAAGTAAGGAAAGTCTAAAGTCGGGCGGGGCCGACTATATTATACCCTGCACCACTTTGTAGATCTAAATTTTCGATACCATATCACATCCGTCAAATGTGTTGGGTGCTATATATAGAGGTTTGTCCCAAATACATACATTTAAATATCACTCGATTTGGACAGAATTTGATAGACTTGTACAAAATCTATAGACTCAAAATTTAAGTTGGCTAATGCACTAGGGTGGAACACAATTTTAGTACAAAAATATGGGAAACATTTAAATCTGAAGCAATTTTAAGGAAACTTCGCAAAAGTTTATTTATGATTTATCGCTCGATATATATGTATTAGAAGTTTAGGAAAATTAGAGTCATTTTTACAACTTTTCGACTAAGCGGTGGCGATTTAACAAGGAAAATGTTGGTATTTTGACCATTTATGTCGAAATCAGAAAAACATATATATGGGAGCTATATCTAAATCTGAACCGATGTCAACCAAATTTGGCACGCATAGCTACAATGGTAATTCTACTCCCTGTGCAAAATGTCAACTAAATCGGAGTTAAAAATTGGCCTCTGTGGTCATATGAGTGTAAATCGGGCGAAAGCTATATATGGGAGATATATCTAAATCTGAACCGATTTCAACCAAATTTGGCACCCATAGTTACAATGCTAATTCTACTCCCTACACAGAAAGAAATTTCACGAAAATTTTTCCAATTAAAATTTTAATTGAGTTTTAAAAAATATTCAATTAAAAATTTAATTGATTCAACAAATTTTTTAATTGAAACAAAAATCAATCACAAAAATTAATAGTATCAATTAATTTTTTAATTGGATCAATTAATTTTTTAATTGACCTTCAATTAATTTTTTAATTGATACTATCATTTCTGTGATTGAAGACATTTCAATTAAAAAATTAATTGGATCAATTAATTTCGTGATTGAACCAGAAAAAAATTTTTTTGTGTGTATGCAAAATTTCAACTAAATCGGAGCAAAAATTTGGCCTCTGTGGGCAAATGAGTGTAAATCGGGCGAAAGCTATATATGGGAGCTATATCTAAATCTGAACCGATTTGGCTGATATTTTGTTTTTCGAGACTCATAAAATATTCGGATGTACGGAATTTGAGGAAGATCGGTTGATATACACGCCAGTTATGACCAGATCGGTGAAAAATATATATGGCAGCTATATCTAAATCTGAACCGATTTTTTCCACAATCGTCTTTGAGCCAAAACATGACCCTATACCAAATTTTAGGACAATCGGACTAAAACTGCGAGCTGTACTTTGCACACAAAAATACATCAACAGACAGACAGACGGACATCGCTAAATCGACTCAGAATTTAATTCTAAGCCGATCCGTATACTAAAATGTTGGTCTATGATTACTCCTTCTTGGCGTTACATACAAATGCACAAACTTATTATACCCTGTACCACAGTAGTGGTGAAGGGTATAATGACAACGTGTAAATTAGTATTAATAACAATGTAACTGTACAGGATTAAAAGAAAAAAAAAACTAAATTGCTTGATTATAAATTCGTAACAATTACGTGTTCAGATCATGAACGCTGGTTGGTTTTCTCCATTTAACACCACATGTGTGTTGATTCACTTTCATGAACGGATCATTTTGAAACGTGCACGCCGTTTATGATTTTTTCTATGGGTTTAGGGTACACTAGGCAAATATTTCCAAGTTTTGAAATATCTAACCGCGAAGAAAACAGGTCTCGCAAACATTGTTTTTGTTTTTGGTATAGTTTTTTGAAATACCAACCTTTTTCACCTACATTTTTATACCCTCCACCATAGGATGGGGGTATATTAACTTTGTCATTCCGTTTGTAACACATCGAAATATTGCTCTAAGACCCCATAAAGTATATATATTCTGGTCCACATCGGTCCATAATTATATATAGCCCCCATATAAACCGATCCCCAGATTTGACCTCCGGAGCCTCGTGGAAGAGCAAAATTCAACCGATTCGGTTGAAATTTGGTATGTGGTGTTAATATATGGCCTCAAACACCCATGCAAAAATTGGTCGAAATCGGTCCATAATTATATATAGCACCCATATAAACCGATCCACAGATTTGACCTCCGCAGCCCTTTGGAAGAGCAAAATTCATCCGATTCGGTTGAAATTTGGTACGTGAATTTAGTACATGATATTTAACAACCATGCCAAAAGTGGTCATATCAGTCCATAATCATATATAGCCCCCATATAAACCGATCCCGAGATTTGGTTTTGGAGCCACTTGGAGGAGCAAATTTCATCCGAGTCAGTTGAAATTTGGTACATTGTGCTAGTATATGGCCGTTAACAACCATGCCTAACTAGGTCCATATCGGTCTATAGTTACACCCAGAAAAAAGTGCCTTCGAAACTAAAGGAAAAAATTTTCATCAATATATTTTATCCATTTTATTTCCATTAAGGTAAATTTTTGTGAAAAATAATAAAATTTACTCGTTTCAGTAAAAAAATCCTAAACTATAAGCAGTTAGGAATAGTTCATTTAAGGCATGGAATTTTACTCATACTATTTTCTTCGCTGGGTATAAGAATTTACTACTGAAAAAGAAAATTTTATTCACCGATAACAAAGCATTCGTAAAAATAAACAAAAACCGAACTAAAACCAAGTTTCCTCAAAATTAGTAAAATTTCTTATAAAATGATAATTGCGACTTCCTTTATAATAGAAAGTTTTTCATACATACGAACAACACTTGGCATAGAAAAATATTTTAGTTCATTCGTACTAAGAAGTATGCAATCCTTTCAAGACTTAAGGAAACACACTTGTTAGAATATAGGAAATTTTCCTAAATTTCTATTGTCTACCTGTAATCGATACCTGTCATCGTAATCGATGTGTTTGCGCGTGGGTGTAATAGATATATTTGCGCGTCGGTTGTTTTTTTTAGTTGGAATCGCGTTGTTTTGGTATACGGAGAGATTGTTAAAAAATAATATGGTAAAATAATATAATAAATAACAAATAAAATATATAAAATATTTGTTATTTTAAATTAGTGAGAAAAATTTTCGTTTTTTTTTAAATAAATCTATCAATGTTCGTGATAGTGTATAAAGAAAGAAAACACCAGCAGAATAACAACCCTTTCATTTGTCTTCATTTTGGAATCTTCAATTATCAGGTAATATTCAGTGACGCTAACCTTTTGCAACAAAAATGTTTTATGATTTTTTATATTTGTAGGTATTGAAATTGTAAAATGAGGACAAAATCGTTAGGCAGCAACTTATTAAAAGTGAAAAGTACAAGAAGAAAAAGTGCGTTTTACAGTTGATAATATCACACGGAAATTGGAAATAGTGGAATAATAAACTAATATTTCAAAGAGATTCGATGCTGTTGATTCTTAATAAATATATTCAATATATTAATAAAACATGTCTTTTATTGAAGATAAAATTGCTTATAGAAATAAATAAAATTGTATTTAAAAACGAAGGTAAGCAGTTCTAATTATGAAGTAAAAGTTTTACCACAAATGTGTAAGATTTGTCGAAATGAATGAAAAAATTTCAATAAAATCATTCCATATATGAATTCAAATTAGTTAAATTTTTTCATTCTGTAGTATAGTGGTATATAAATATAGGAAAATGTTAACTAATATATGGAATGCATTATTCCTAATTTCTACGAAAATCACATCGTTCAAACAAATAAAAATGTCTTTGGCGCTATACGAAGTTCAACTTTCTTCACAATGAGTTCATTTTAACTTAAAGAAGGGGTCACTTTTTTCTGGGAGTATATATAGCCCTCAGATAAATAGATCCCCAATCACACAAAAATTGGTCTATATCAAGTTCATAATTGTATATAGCCCACATATAAGCGACCCCATATTTAAATTCTGGCTCTCTACGTACCGTGCAAAAGTCCATATCGATTCGTAATTATTTGTAGACTTACCTATACATACCTTTTTTGTCTAATATATACCACGTATGGACTAACTCACAATTTAGAAAACGATGTTAAGAAGTTTTAAGATACCACAACCCAATTAATTCGATTGTGGATGACAGTCTTTCGTAGAAGTTTCTACTCAATCCATGGTGGATTGATTACGGCCGTATATACTTGTTTTTTACAATAAAATATTCTTAAATTATAACACATTTTACTTTCCCGACTTTATGTCCTTTTTGAGGTTCCATTGTAAAAATTTAATATAGCAGTATGTAATGCCGAACATCCTTTCGAACAAAAAATGTATACACGCAACAAAATAATTCTTTCCTCCCAATCGAAATTTTAGACAAACAAAGATCGTTTCTCATTTGCTTTTCGCTGTAAGGAAGAAAATTATATACTTTTTGTGATAAACGTTTATTCTTTTCCAGGATGTAAAAACAATTTCATAAAGACTAACTCAAAAACTGGCTAATTGCATTTGCCCTCTCATCTTTCTCACTTCCCGGAGATTTTTTAGCTCTTGGCACCTTTTTCTGTAATACAAACAATGTAGAAGAAATTATTCGATTTTATATAATCGAATAATTTCTTCTACATTGTTTGTTTTTTCGCCTGGACGGAGAATCGAACCGCGGACCATGTAATTTGTGGGCTACGTAGCTGTTATTGTCATCAATAGACAATTATCGTTATAGTTATATTGATATAGCATAGTTTGCGGCGACCAAAAAGTTTTTATTGTTTTTTTTTTTTGTACATATATTCCAGATATGTTCGGAAGATTCCGAAAAGGTGTTAAACATTACATACTTAGGCTGTCCATTACATCTCTTTTAAAGAGAACATGTTCTCTTTTTGTGTTCGTATCTTTTTGTTCACTCTCTTTTTTGGTGCCGTATTTTTATGTCCAACAGTGCTCTTTATGTACTCTATTTCAAAAAAACTCCTAGATTGATGGAGTTTTATTTATTTAGTAGGAATTCGCCACAATTGTTCGCCACTAATTGTTTACTGGGTTAAGTCTGTCGACTAATTAAAGGCCGGAACACAATTGCGACGTTTCGACGTACTGCGTAAAAATTAGAAATAGATGTAATTGAACGTACGACGTAAATACGCCAACACGTTATCGTCATCAATTGTGGGCGAGATCATAGGAACATGTGTGTTTTATTTTTGACAGCGTATTTTTGAATTTATTCTGTTTATTTGTTAAGAATATGTGATTCTTTTTGTTTTTTATTGTTTTATCATATATTTATTTCGTTGTTTCTATCATTAGAAACTATTATTATTTTAATTTTAACATCAATAAAATTATTAATTATTTAATAAAGAATTTTTTTATTGTAAACTCTTTTTTAGTTAAAATGTTCTCTTTTTTTAAAGCGAAAGTTCTCTTTTGAAAATGATCCATATGGAAACCCTATACATACTACTATATTAAATTTTTACTATGAAACTGTAAAATGCAAAGACTTAAAGTCAGAAAAGAACAGCGCTTGATATAAACGAAATGGACTGTGTTGTTGGTTCAAAAATAATTTTTTTTTATTGAAAAAATAATAAAAGAATTTTTTGGTGATAAAAAATTAAAAATTTTCGAAGAAATTCAAAAAAACTCTAACAGAAGAAAAACGTTTTCGGTACACGTTTTCCAAACGTTTTTGTTTTCTTTGCGTGTACTCCCTGCCAGCATTTCAAAGTTCCATTTCATCCTCATCGCTACCACAGACTCGTAAATGTCACCACAACCATCGCGAACTGTGATGGGGGAAGCATATCAAAAAGTACAAAATGTACATGAAAGTATTTTGCCATCACTACTGTTAGAAGAGCCATTTTATTTTTTGTGAAACGCCAAGCGCAACCAGCTTGTTATATTTTATTTAAATAAAAACGAAAATAAAGTTCTGAAAACATAGATATTACGCTTAAAATTGTGAAAGGTATATGGTGAACAATTTTCGACTTTCCAAATAGAATAAAGTGATCGTTTTTCAAATATTTTTCCAGGCACGCTGTCTCCATCGAAAATAAACAAACTGGCTGATAGACGTTGCAATATGTAACTTGCTACTTAAAACTCAACATCATTATTTTATTAATGCAAAAAATTATGTTAAATGTGATGAGATAAACCGAAAAATGTTATATTTATAAGAAATTATAAATGTTTAATCAAATCAATAAACATCTACACCATCGTGTTTTACTTGACCACAATGATTCTTCTACAATTACCTTAAAATTCACTTTTTCTGATAGTTTGCAGGGGTTCTTATTGGCGTCCTTCGAAATTGATCTAAGTAGGCACCTAATAATTGCACTGATGAGATACTTTTTCGTAGTAACTTGGCGTGGTACAACTTCTCAATAGTGACGGCGCTTTTCCGACGAGTTTTTGATGTCGTATATGATTGTTTTCGACGTAGTGGGGATTCTCAGAAGCGCCCCCAAATTCAAAAAATGTTGGCAGGGCTGTTTCAAATAATGCAGTACGATGTTTCAGCAGTGATATTTTCAAAAAAATTTTGCAACACTTGCTAATTGAGCAGTATTTATTTGCTATTTCAGCAGAGAAAAATATTTTCTGTTTTAACTAAAGGTTGTTTGTTGAAGCTACTACATTGCTTTTCATTTTTATGCAGAAAAAAGTGCTGTTTTAGCAAACATTTTTGCGTGTACTTACTGCGATTATTTCCAAGCTTTGAAATTCAAACAGGTGAAGTAAATTTTCCAAAAATATATTTATAATTTAAAACAATTGTCATTGGTAATCTTTAATTAAATTATTATATAACTGTAATAATCAGTGCATTTAAAACAATCAGTGCTTAATAGCAAAACAAAAGAAAAACAAACAAAAAAAACATGGAAACCAAAACATAAAAATCAAGTAGTGAATATTTTACAACATATATTCCTTGGAATACTTAGTTAACATCACCTAAACACTGGATAAAGCTTTAATACAATTTGTTCATGTGTCCATTTAGCATTTACTCATTCTTAGTGTTCGCCAATTTCGCGCAATTCACGGTTACCCAAGGGCAAAGGTGGACGGAAATTGTTGATAACCTTGCCGTTCAATTCATTGCAAGGACAGTCTTCTTTTACATCATAACAGTTCATGTCACGCATAGCTTCCAATTGATCGTGGGAAACCTCAATGGGTGTCTTGAATACAATCCAAATAACACATTCTGAACATGGGGGAGTGGTCAAGGAACCTTCATAAGTCCAATAGGTTGTGGTACTGGGTAAAAGTTTGGCAGGATCACAGCCATTGGGTAGAGTGATGCGATCGCCTTTATGCTTAATGAATTCCAAGAGGCTGGAAATTCTATCAAATTCAGGATGATGAAGACCAGGCTAAACGGTTGGAGAAAAATTGATTATCAAATAAATTCTTTTAAAAGAAACCGCCTTTTTACCTTCAAGAAAACGCCCAATACAGCCAAACCATCAGGCTTCGAAGCTGCTTCGTTGAAGCTCTCGTATTTAGTTGTGTTCCAATGAACTAAATGCAATTCACCAGCATAGGAAACACCATCGACAGTGTGTTCTGAACCTTTGCTATCATTACATCCCCAATGACAATGGAATTGTTCCAATTTATAGATATTGTCACCCAATGGACCACCAGTTAGTTCGGATTCGGTGCCATTAACATCTACGCGCCAACAATAGCCCGGATTAACCAAACTCTTGGTGTGCTCAGGAACATATTTCCACTTGAGAGGAGAGACTTTCAAGTCACTGCCTCGTTTGCAAGAGTTAGTATTAATGTCAACAGGTGATTGGCGAGAACCCTTGGCTTGTGGGAATTCTACGAACCACTTATCAGGTCCTGGAATAAACAAAAAGATAATATAAGGAGAGATGTTAGTTTTGTGAAAATATAAAATGTATACAATTTAATATGAAAAAAAAAATAATTAGAGTTAATTAGAAATTCTAAGACGATATAACCATTTCCGTCTGTAATAATGAATGAATAATGAAGCAATTTTGCACAAACTCGTCTTTTGTCTGCAGGCAGGTCAAGTTCCAAGATGGGTTATATCGGTCCAGGTTTTGATATAGTCCCCATATAAACCGAACTCCTGTTCTGGGGTCTTGGGCTTATAGAAACCGTAGTTTTTATCAAATTTGCATTAAATTGGAACGCTAGAGGTATTTTAGGACTACAATGAGGTATGCCGGTGGGTATCGGTCCATGTTTTGATATAGCCCCCATATAGACTGATCACCCGATTTGGGGTCTTGGGCGTATAGAAACCGTAGTTTTTATCCAATTTACCTGAAATTGAAAATCTAGACCTATTTTAAGACCGTAAAAAGGTGTACTGAAAATGGTGAGTATCGGTCCATGTTTTGATATAGTCCCCATATAGACTGATCTCACGATTTTATTTCTTCTACAATCCGTGGTTTTTATCCAATTTGCCGGAAATTGGAAATCTAGAGGTATTTTAGGACCATAACGAGGTATTGTGACAATGGTGAGTATCTGTCCATAGGTGTGCCGAATATATTGTGTATCGGTACAGTTTTTGATATAGTCCTCTTATAAACCGGCCCTCCGATTTGGGGTCTATGTCCTAGAACTACAATTAGATGTGCTGAATATTGTGTGTATCCGTCCATGTTTTTGGCATAGTCCCTATAAGACTGATCTCCCGATTTAACTCCTTTGGTTTCTAGAAACCGTAATTTTTATCCGATTTGCCTGAAATTGTAAATATACAGGTATTTTAGACCCACAAAAACGCGTATAGGATTTAGTTTTTATCTGTCCATTTGGTAAGGCTTCACTACTTGAGTGTACCTCGTATGAAAATTGAACTAAATTGTATTCCAAATTTCGAGATTCATTAAATTCATGCAAAATGTCTTACATTTTTGGATTTTAAACTACCATTTATCAATTTGGATTTTTAACTACCATGTATCCTTCTCGAAAGCAAAAATGAACTAAAAATACTAAAATAAATCTTAGACGCCAGATAATTCCCATTTTAACCACGTTGTAGTTCACCCAAAAAAAAAAATATTTTTTTTTTCTTCAATCACACCAAAGTCAATTAAAGTATTAATTGATCCAATTAAAAAATTATTTGATAGAACAAATTATTGTGATTGATCTTTGTTAAAAAAATTATTGAATTAATTAAATTTTTAATTGAATATTTTTTAAAACTAAATTTAAATTTTAATTGGAGAAATTTTCGTGATATATTTTTCTGTGTTCATTCTTACTATTTTTGAGAAGTGTACAAAAAAACTTCTACTGTTTCAGTTAGAATTGAACTTATTTGTATGTCATTGAAATTTTACTGTTCATAAAATTTTTGAGACATACTTGGAATAAAGAAAAAATCGTTGGTTAATTTTAGAAAATTTAGATTATTTTTAGAAAATTTTAACTAAACAGTATTACAAACGCTGACATCACGCCGATATCACAAAAATAAGTAAATATCTTTCGACAAATTCAAGAAAATTTATTTTACATAATTAATTTTTTTCACTTATTAAAGAAAATTTTATAGTTTGAAGGAAAAAATTGGAGTTCAAAATTGGAGAATGTCTTAAGTGACACATTTGTGTTACAAATTTAAAGAAATCTCTTTTGTGAGAAATACGATTTAGTACATCTTTATGTTTCATTTGTGTATAATTTTTCCCGTTTTTTAGTTAAATGAACTAATGTACGCAAAACTTTATTAGAGTAAAGGAAACTTTCTCCAAACATAATAATTCCATGAATTTAAATAAAGTTAAATTGGTTTTAGTGAAATAAGATGGTTTACTTTTTTTTGAGTGTATCCATACCTCAATTCTCCGATCTTTAAAATCTTTAAACCGGACATTGTTTTTTTTAAGTATACATTTTTATGCTTCTCGGTAGTAAACAAACTACACTCATAGAAAAAATCATGCGCGGCGTGCTCATTTCAAAACGTATGTGGTGTCAAACTGAGAACATGCGGTGTCAATCTGACAACGATAAAATGACACCATGCGTTGTCAAAATAACAACCAGCGTTCATGATCTGAAAACGTTATGGTTACGACCAGGAATCCGGAGCGGTCCATTTTTTCGCTCCGCTCCCGCTCCGGAGAAAAAAACCGCTCCGCTCCGAGAAAAAAAAATCGCTCCGCTCCGCTCCTCTTCGAGAAAATTATAGTACAAACATTGTATTATTTGTTCAATTGAGTTTTATTTTATTTAGAAAAATCGGGCGGTACATATATGGGAGCTATAGCTAAATCTGAACCGATTTCGATGATTTTTTGCACATATAGTTAGTGCTATAGAAGATTACATTTCGCCAACTTTGAGTAGGATCGGTTGATAAATAAGGGTTTATGACCTAATTTGGCAAAGTCGGGCGATACATATATATGGGACCTATATCTAAATCTGAACCGATTTCGATGAAATTTTCAGACTTAAAGGGTGATACAGAAGATTATTTTGTGTTAAATTTGACGACGATCGGTTAGTAATACAGAAGATTATTTTGTGTTAAATTTGACGACGATCGGTTAGTAAAAAAGTGCAACGTGACCCTATTTGTCGAAATCGGGCAATACATATATATGGGAGCTATATCTAAATTTGATCCGATTTCTTCCAAATTCAATAACGTTCGTCCTTGTGCCCAAAAAAACTCCCTGTACCAAATTTCATCAAAATCGGTTAATAATTGCGACCGAAATCATGTGAACAACAAATACATGGACAGACGGACGGATGGACGGACGGACACCAAGCGCTAGATCGACTCGGGAGGTGATTCTGAGTCGATCGGTATATATTTTATGGGGTCTAAAATCAATATTTCTTGTAGGCACATTTTTTGGCAGATCAAACTTATTATACCCTAACCACTATGTGGTTTAGGGTATAATGACTTTAAAACAATGTGTTGAAACATTTTATTAATTTTGAAGATTTTTTCAGAAATATTAAATCCATTTTGACTTCATTAAAACGAAATTTGCATTCATGTTAGGATATACATTTTTATGTCGAATCACTTAGCTATAAGGATAAACAGACTTCATTGAAAAGTTTAGAGACTTTTAGACAAGGAAAAACTTTTTTTCAGTGAAATACGTCTTCTATTCTAAGCAAAATTCGTATTTTAAGCAGGTGAAATATTTGGCCTCCCGACAATATTCTTTGCGGTGCACCATCTACTATTTAATATGTGATAGAAACCAAATTTATGAAAATGGACCAAAATGGACCAAATTCTGTTTGGTCTGACCATCGGATCAAATTTAAAAATTAGAAATCTTTTGGACCAATTTTGGTCCGATCGGACCAAAACGGCAACGCTGATTGGAATTGAAAGTCTATACACAGAGTAGAAGTAACTACTCTCCGAAAGTTTTTTTTTGTTTTGCAACAGACGTAGAGAAGAGGTTTTGTTATATTTGTAATGTGTGTGTGTGTATGTTTATGTTTGCAACAACCTCCATCGACATCAGTCCGTGGTATACCTACGAATATTCTTACTCAGATCTAGCGTTACCTAATTTCGCTTTTTTCCCCTTTATTGTATAATAAATGTATATGCGCACATTTTTCAACCAAAATTGAAACTATCCATAATTTTAATTAAATTTTCGAGAACTAATATCAGAAATAAGAGAATGCTAGGATATAGTAAAGGGTGATTCTTTTGAGGTTAGGATTTTCATGCATTAGTATTTGACAGATCACGTGGGATTTCAGACATGGTGTCAAAGAGAAAGATGCTCAGTATGCTTTGACATTTCATCATGAATAGACTTACTAACGAGCAACGCTTGCAAATCATTGAATTTTATTACCAAAATCAGTGGCAGAAAATCCGCTTTTTTATCGACAAATTTTGTTCAGCGATGAGGCTCATTTCTGGTTGAATGGCTACGTAAATAAGCAAAATTGCCGCATTTGGAGTGAAGAGCAACCAGAAGCCGTTCAAGAACTGCCCATGCATCCCGAAAAATGCACTGTTTGGTGTGGTTTGTACGCTGGTGGAATCATTGGACCGTATTTTTTCAAAGATGCTGTTGGACGCAACGTTACGGTGAATGGCGATCGCTATCGTTCGATGCTAACAAACTTTTTGTTGCCAAAAATGGAAGAACTGAACTTGGTTGACATGTGGTTTCAACAAGATGGCGCTACATGCCACACAGCTCGCGATTCTATGGCCATTTTGAGGGAAAACTTCGGAGAACAATTCATCTCAAGAAATGGACCGGTAAGTTGGCCACCAAGATCATGCGATTTGACGCCTTTAGACTATTTTTTGTGGGGCTACGTCAAGTCTAAAGTCTACAGAAATAAGCCACAACTATTCCAGCTTTGGAAGACAACATTTCCGAAGAAATTCGGGCTATTCCGGCCGAAATGCTCGAAAAAGTTGCCCAAAATTGGACTTTCCGAATGGACCACCTAAGACGCAGCCGCGGTCAACATTTAAATGAAATTATCTTCAAAAAGTAAATGTCATGGACCAATCTAACGTTTCAAATAAAGAACCGATGAGATTTTGCAAATTTTATGCGTTTTTTAAAAAAAAAAAAGTTATCAAGCTCTTAACAAATCACCCTTTACAATAGTAAAGCAAATATGAATGTCCTTACACTGAAAAAAAGCATGCCCGGTTCCAAAGATTTTGTCTTTACTTTAACAGTTTGGGTATTAATTCCGAGCCAAAGAAGCGGAGAATACAAGTAAGGATACTTTAAAGACGTAATTCTTTTCTCTTTTAAATTTGGTGGTTATGTACTTGCTTCTAGGTAGCAAATTTTAATTTTTCATTTTTTTAGATTTTTTTCGTCAGTTGTTATCAAAATCCTTTAAAAACGAGTTATTTTTTTTCCTTATTAAGACTCGACTTCCAGTAGAAATTATGCTATGTTTCAAGTAAAAAGCGTCTTTAAAATAAAGTGTTGAAAAACATGTCTTATTTTTTAACGATTTTTTGCTTTGTAGGCAAGATGCAAAAAGGAAACAAATTTAAAGACAATTTTATTAATTTTAAAGAATTTTTCTTAATTATTAAAGTCACGTTGACCTTACCTCAAAAATTTTAACTTTCATGTTATGATACACATTTTTAAGTAAAATCACTTAGTTATAAGGGCATTACAACTTCATTCAAAAGTTTATGCATCTTCCATGTTAAGCAAAATTTGCATTCTTATTCTAAGGACATGGAATCTTTGACTTCACGACAATATTTTTTTCAGTGTAGAAAACTAAAAAATTAAATATACATAAGATCGTTTAATTGCATTTATTTGACGTTCATTACAAACATCTTTGTAGTAATACGGGATGAAATTGATCGAAAGTACTGTTGTTATTTTTACAACACATACTAGAGATATATTTTGACATTTGCCGTTTTTGAAAACAATTACTAAAAAAACACGTTGTGTTTTTCCCAATGTACGTACGTACAAAAATACATATCGTACATTTTAAACGTTTGCTCACACTACGCTAAGTACTAGCTAAATTTGAAATTACCTACACAGTGTAATTTCAAAGTTACACATTTCATTCAAGTAATATTTTATTCGGAGCGGAGCGGTTTTTCATTTGGAAACCGCTCCGCTCCGGATTTTAGAAATGCCGCTCCCGCTCCGGCTAAAAAAGGGCTTGCTCCGCTCCGGATCCCTGGTTACGACTTTATAAACAAAATTAAAAAAAGATTTCCGCTAGCGTAACTCGAACCTGTGTTTTCTGCACCATACGCGTTAACAGTCGCCTTAGCACATTGTTACACGCTCAAAAAAAAAGTAAACTCTCTATTTCACTAAAGCCAATTTATCTGTATTTTAGTTCATGGAATTATTATGTTTGGAGAAAGTTTCATTTACTCTAACAATTTTTTGCGTACGTTAGTTAAATGAACTAAAAAAACGGGGAAAAAATAAGCAAAAAGATTTACTAAATTCGCGCTTCTTTAAATTTTGTAAATTTTACTAAAAATGCGTTCATCATGAACTTCGTATGTCACTAAAGACATTCTTGCATTTTTTAACTCCGAGTTTTTCCTTCAAACTACAAAATTTTCTTTGACAAGTGAAAAAAATTAATTATGCCTAATAAAAATATTCAAAATTTTCTAAAATTAACCAAACATGTTCTTCCTAGTGGGTTCACTGTTTTTTCAGTGCACCGAGGGAGTTGCCATAATAACATCTAATGATTATTTTAAGACTTTTCATGGCCAAAGAAAAACGAATGCCGTTCATGAAATCGTGAACGCCCGTGGACGAAATTGTGAACATTCCGTTTTGATTTTTTGGCAACTTTTCCGTTTCATTTTGTCACCGTCCGTTCACGACTATGGAACGTAATGTTTTCTATTAGTGTATTTCCCATAAAAGGTTGCGATAGCTTTTACACAGTTTTAGGTTTGCAAAGTTCCATAATGTCGACGACTTTAAACTAATGACTAATGAAATTTTCTAGATAGGTCATGCACACGCAGAGAAGAAACATGATTGTCACAATCATATTCGAAGAGCAAAATAATATGATAGCAGCTATTTTTGCGGCGACCATGTAACATTTTAACCTGCAACCATGTTGGCTCAGTGAACATGGTTCTAAAAAAAATATAATTGTCCTCATCTAAAATGTTATTATATTGATAAAAAGAATTTTGTTTGAATGAAAAGACAATGGTCACGATTTAAATTGTTACGGTATTCATTAAAAATGTTTTTCTTCTAGATAAAAGAACATGGTCACAACCTAAAATGTTTTGATCTTTATGAAAAAACTTTTTTCATCGTCGAAAAAAGGACGCCACTTGAGAAAAGAAAACACAAAATTAACTTTATTTGTTTGTTTTTAGTTATTTATAAATTAATTCATTGTTTATTTGTATTTATAATGCCGTTCAAGCAAACAACATATATTTTTACACACTCTATTTTATTTCAATTTCAACAGTAAGTAATTATTCCATATTTACATCGTGCCCATCAAATGTACAAACGCAGACATCATGTAACTGCAAATAAAAATAAATGATCCATATAGCAAAATGCAGAACAAAAAACAGGTACATTTTTTCAATTACACTTTCCTTTTTTGTGTTCACATAAAACCACGTGCCACTTCTGAATAAATAAATTAACACAAAACACAGTAAATCCGTATTATCCGTCCATTCCAAGAAACAATCAAAACACGACTGACGCACAAAATGAAAATCGTGTGTACCTGCTCAATGTTTTTATAAAATTCTTTTCGCTGCAAAAAAGTTAAAAAATTAAATGGTCACGAAAAAAATGTAAATGGTCTTTATGGTCATGTAATGGTTCTAGACATGTATATACTTAACCTATAAAAATACTTTTTTTCCCTGTAAAAAAGTAAACAAATTGAATGGTCAGGTACATGATTTTCCCGACCATTTAATGGTCTCAAATTCTATCATTTAAATGATAGAACATGTTTGCGGTATTTCAGAACCATTCAAAAGCTTATTGCCACCATAGATTTTTCTCCGCTCGAAAACTATTTTTACAAAGACAAAATACATGGTTTTCGCGGCAATTATATGCTCTATATGTCCATGTCCAAACATGTTTTCCTGTGCGTGCAAATGCTGTTTGCAGTACAAAAATTAGTCCTATTATTGCACTAATTTAATTCAGATGCTTCTGCATCGATCATACATTTATATACCATACTCGTACTACTAGCCTATTCTAGCCTTTGTTTGAAATAGAAAAAATCTCTTTTGATGAGTTTTATGTTTGAAAATGATAACAGAAACAGAAAATTGTCATGTACTCGAATATGTATTTTCGTGTTGGTTTTTCTGTGTTAATACGATAACAATCAAGGCTATTAGCTACATATTCAGTTCAATGAGAGAAATTTTAAATCATAAAAAAAAAAAATCTTGACATTGCTTACTCAAAACTTATCTTTATAAATTGGTTTAATCCATTTGTTTGTTGCCTTTTAAGATTGAGCGATGCAGGCTACATCATAAAAATGTAGTTGAGTGTCAATAAATCACTTCGTTTTGTATTCGGATCACTTGTGTTCTATTACATGAACTACCATAATAAAGGTTAATTTAATGGTTTATAATTATATGTTATAAAATTTTACGACATTAATAGTATTGTAGAGACCTCATGGAGGATTGTCGAGGAAATGCATGCAAAAAAATAGTTTTCGTATGTATTATGTTTTTACACCTTCACCGAGGAAGGAGCCTATATTTAATGTTTTTTTTTTAATTAATTCCTTAAAGTTTCTTTAATGTTAATAAAAATTTTTTGTTTAAAGGCCGGTATGCACCTTTAGCGAAAAATTTCATTCCCATAAGAAATGCATTGCTATTTATGCTAACGAAATTTTCGGTAGCGTTCAATTTCGTAAGCTGGTACGCACCTCTAAGGAAAATAACAGGGTTGTCAAAAGCATATTTTGGCAGCAAACATTTAATTTATTACAATCATTGTGTGCGTAAATGTTTTAAAAGGTCTGTAAATAATAAACAATTTATTTGAGGAATATTTGGAACATATATTAACAATTTTTAAAAGAGATTAGCTGGTTTAAAATTTATGTACACAGCCCTGTTTTTTTTTTTGTTGTAGACTTAAATAAATTTTTGCTACCGAAAATTTCGCTAGAGGTGCATACCGGCCTTAACAAAATAAACAATTTTTAAACTAAGTTAGAATTTAATTCTTTGGATAAAGAGAATTTATTTTGAGTATGTCGCATCCGTTCATGAAGATTGTTTTTTTATGTTTAGAAAGAAATTTTCACTTGGAACTGTTGGTCATAATTTGGATTTTTAAATCAGTTTTTGAATAACTTTGTTAATAACATAGTGATGTAATATTCAACTTATTCCTCCCTGTTCTGATTTACGAATTCGCAAAACGAAAAATTTTTCTGAATCTTTATTTTCCGAACCGCTACAATATATAATACGAAATTTTCAAAAACTGTTGCTATCGATAAGGAATTTGTAAAAATGTCATGCCTAGATTAGGTTAGGTATAGTGGCTCACTTAGACAATTCAGTCCATTGTGATACCACAGGGGTGAACTTCTCTCTTATCTCTGAGTGCTGCCCGATTCCATGTTAAGTTCAATGACAAGGGACCTCCTTTTTATAGCCGAGTTCGAACGGCGTTCCACATTGCAGTGAAACCTCTTACAGAAGCTTTGAAACCCTCAGAAATGTCACCAGCATTACTGAGGTGGTATAATCCACCGCTGAAAAACTTTTTAATGTTTGGTCGAAACTGGGTTCGAACCCACGACCCTGTCTATGCAAGGCGGGCATGCCACGGTAGCTCGATGTCATGCCTAAAGACGTATCGGTTGACGAGTTATTGCAAAATCAAAATTTGGGGTTTTGCGAATTCGTAAACCAGAACTGGGGGGTTTGACTCAAAAAAAAAAAAAAAAAAAACAAATCATTTATCGCAATCAAAAGTACTTGATGAGAGTAAAACAGTAATTTTTAGACTTTGATAGAATGGGTGACGTTCGTTTTTTATGAGCCTTTAGAGTTTTTTTCTCCAAATGCGATTTTGAGCACTTTTTTCTTCTATTTTTCTTCTTCTTCTTTTCTTCTATTTTTCGCATAGCCATAGCTCGAAAAATTATGTGAATTTGTTTTTTCTGTCTTCAGCAAAGTTGTAGCTCTTGACCCTGTCAAAAAAAAAAATGATGCATATATTAAGTCGGAACAATTTTGTCTTCATGCTCAAAACCCAAAAAATTACGAAAAAATACCACTTTTTCACGATTTTCTCCGTTTTTCGACAAGAGCTTTTGATCTATTGAAAATTTTTGTTTGGAAGTTTTGTGTTGTGTTGTGTCCTATAACCTAAATTTTGAGACAAATTTCTTTAAAATAGAGAAATTTAAATTTAAAAAATGTTCATAATCTTCAGTTTAAAGATTTTTTTCATTAAATTTAGGACGCTCATTTTGAAATTTGCGTGTGTATTTGAAGTAAAGTAAAGTTTCCTTATAGTACACCCAAAGAAAAAATATATTAACACGTAAAATAAAATTATACATGTTAATAATAAGAAAATGACATGTTTGCGACAACCATTCTACATATTTCCCGTCAATAAAATAAAACAATATTTTGCTTTTGAAACATGTTTGAGATAGTCATATTTCTTCCTGGGAGTAGATTTAAAAACACACATAAGTAGTTGGACTCGAAGATGAAAGGAATTGCTGCGCTTTAAAGAAAGTGGTGAAAATCTAATGAGCAATTCGTAAATACCGAAAATGACTATATGGACTTAGATCAAGGAAGTATTTATTAACTTTAATTTATTTAATTAACTTCAAGAAAAGTATTAGTTCAAAAACAAAATTAATTGATACAAGAATTAGTTAACTGAAATTGATTCAATTGTGAATATGATAGCATCAATCTACGACGTCAATTAAACAATTAATTGAACAACCTTAATTTATTAATTGAATCAATTTGATTGATTCAATTAATTTATGTGATTGATTTTTTTTTATTAAAAATGTAAATACAATCCAAATATTTTTCAATTTTTAAATTTAACTAAAATTTCAATTGAAAAAATATTAAATACATTTTTTTCCTGTGTACAAGCATTTTATCCTACGAACATTTGTTGTGAAGCTACTTTTGAGCTGTGCTTGCAACCTTTTTGCTTTGATCGTATCAGATCAATAGTTAAGACAAATCGTTGTCGTATTACGCAAAAGTGATAGGAATTTGAAATTAATATACTTCCACACATTTTTCATCCTGCAACTTTAACTTGACAATTAAAAATATGCTTCATACGTGACTTGTATAAAATATAATAGGACTTATTTATTATTATCATAATAAATTAATACGCAAAATCTATCTTGGGTTAATTTCAAGAAGAACAGTGTTTACACACCAACAAAAAATATTATAATTTTGAGTTGCTCTTTATTAAATTGTTTTCACCTTGTAGAGGAGTCAACTTTTATCACAAAAAATCTATACTTGTCTTCAAAACAAAGTTCCTTACAGCGAAAAGCAACTGGTAAACGATGGTTGTTTGGTTTCAGGTGGAAGAATTATTTTGTTTTATATTGTGTAGAATAGGACATATTTATAATTATCATAATAAATTAATATACAAAATCTATTTTCGCTTATTTCCAAGATCAATGTCTACAAACAAAATAACTAAAAAAGTATTTCTTCAGAAACAAACGAACATCGTTTGGCATTTCTCTCGTGGCTAAAGCTTATTTGGCAGAAAGATATATTATTTTTGTGATAAACGTTCATGTCTTTTACAGGATGTAATAACAACTAGTTAAATTGTTTTTTTTTTTCATTTTCTGTCTAATTGCATCTTCCCTAATATTATCTATACTCCTCAGTAATTTATCCAAAATCTAGAAACAAATGTTCAGTTTTTTATAAATTTCACAATTTTGCCCGAACGCAGAATCCAAACGTTGACCGTTCTGTACACCAAAACACTACTCATTTGGCCATGAAGCTCTTATTGTCATCGCCATTAACGCACAAGCAACGCAGCCAATTCAACAACTCTATTTATACACAGAAAAAAAATCATGAAAATGTTTCCAATTAAAGTCTTAATTAAATTTTAAATATTAAAATATTCAATTAAACATTTAACTGATTCATTTTTTTTAATTGTATTTTTTTTAATTGGATCAATAAATTTTTTAATTGACTTTCAATTAAGTTTTTAATCGATACAATAATTTGTGAGATTGAAGACATTTCAATTAAAAATTAATTGTATGTAGGCCAGTGTGAAAAGCAAAACCAAACGCATTTAAAGAATCTTCGTTTGCAGTAAACAAATGAAATTCATTTGGAAATGATCTGATGATCTATTTCTTGCAAACGTTGTACCAAGGATAACAATGGGTAGAACCAAAACGTAATTATTGTTATTTTACAAGCACTTAAAAAAAGGAAGGAAAATTGAGGTTATTTTTAGAAAATGTTAACTAAACTATATTACAAACGCCGATATCAATAAAATAAGTAAATATTTCTCGATAAATTCAAAAAAAAATTCATTAGACACAATTATTTTTATGCCCTCCACCATAGGATGGGGGTATATTAACTTTGTCATTCCGTTTGTAACACATCGAAATATTGCTCTAAGACCCTATAAAGTATATATATTCTGGGTCGTGGTGAAATTCTGAGTCGATCTAGGCATGTCCGTCCGTCCGTCTGTTGAAATCACGCTAACTTCCGAACGAAACAAGCTATCGAAACTTGGCACAAGAAGTTGTTGTTGATGTAGGTCGGATGTTATTCAAAATGGGCCATATCGGACCACTTTTACGTATAGCCCCCATATAAACCGATGCTCAGATTTGGCTTGCGGAGCCTCTTAGAGGAGCAAAATTCATCCAATCCGGTTGAAATTTGGTACATGGTGTTAGTATATGGTCTCTCACAACCATGCAAAAATTGGTCCAAATCGATCCGGCTGAAATTTGATACATGGTGTAGGTATATGGTCTCTAACAACTATGCAAAAATTGGTCTACATCGGTCCATAATTATATATAGCCCCCGATTTGGCTTGCGGAGCCTCTAAGAGAAGCAAATTTCATCCGATCCGGCTGAAATTTGGTACATGGTGCTAGTATATGGTCTCTAATAACCATGCAAAAATTGGTTCACATCGGTCCATAATTATATATAGCCCCCATATAAACCGATCCCTAGATTTGAGCTCCGGAGCCCCTTGGAAGAGCAAAATTCACCCGATACGGTTGAAATTTGGTACGTGGTGTTAGAAAATGGTCTCCAACAACCATGCAAAAATTGGTCCATATCGGTCTATAGTTATGTATAGCCGATCCCCAAAAATAATCTACCAGAATTTTATTACTATAGAAAATTTTGTCAAAATTTTATTTCCATAAAAAATTTTGTCAAGATTTTATTTCTATAGAAAATTTTGTCAAAATTTTATTGCTATAGAAAATTTTGTCAAGATTTTATTTCTATAGAAAATTTTGTAAAATTTTATTTGTATAGAAAATTTTGTCAAAATTTTATTTCTATAGAAAATTTTGTTAAAATTTTATTTCTATAGAAATTTTTTTTTAAATTTTAGATTTGGCTTGTGGAGCCAATTCATCCAATCCGGTTGCAATTTGGTACATGGTGTTAGTTATGGTCTCTCACAACCATGCAAAAATTGGTCCAAATCGATCCGGCTGAAATTTGGTACATAGTGTAAGTAGTCTCTAACAACTATGCAAAAATTGGTCTACATCGATCCATAATTATATATAGCCCCCATATAAACCGTTGTTAAAATTTTATTTCTATAGAAAATTTTGTCAAAATTTTAGTTCTATAGAAAATTTTGTCAAAATTTTATTTCTATAGAAAATTTTGTCAAACTGAATTATTTACGTATTTAATCGGCCTTTTTTGTTTAATATATACTCCGTATGGACTAACTTACACTTGAGAAGACGGAGTTAAGAAATTTTAAGATACCTTGCCATCGGCAAGTGTTACCGCAACCCAAGTAATTCGATTGTGGATGACAGTCTTTAGTACAAGTTTTTATGTAATCCATGGTGGATAAGATTCGGCCTGGCCGAACTTACGGCGGTATATACTTGTTTTTTTTTTTTTTTTAATATATACCCGGTATGGACTAACTTACAACTTAGAAAACGGCAACCCAAGTAATTCACAACCCAAGTAATTCGATTGTGAATGACAATCTTTAGTAGAAGTTTCTATGCAATCCATGATGGAGGGTACATAAGATTCGGCCTGGCTGAACTTACGACCGTATATGCTTGTTTTCGCTTGTTTACATTGAAGTTCAAAATTGTGCCATACCAACTTCAAGATGAGCACATATACATATGTACAATATTTTTTTTACGTGTACTGGACACAAATTACAATACCTCACATATATATAACATACTGTTACGAATTTGATAATTATAGATATAAGTTTATTTAAATTAGTTTCCGTTAATTTAAAACTTCAAATTGTAACGATAAAATTTCGCTATCACTTGTTGGAATCATCTATTCATTTTCTAGTATTTTCCTGAATTTCGTTTATGTTCTTTTGTTTGCTTACCGAAATGTTAGTTCTTACTCTCATAGAATAGCAACCCCTTTGCTTTGTTATTCTGCATTCTCATTTCATCTCATTGTCTATTGTCATTATTGTTGTTGTTGTAGTAATGCGAGCATATATCTATGTGAGTGTGTATGTGTTTGGCAGCCACCAGATGAACATCTTAATGGTCGTGGATCCTTCTAGCATTGTCTAAGAATGTTCTGGCGTTGCCGGAATATTGTAGTGCTACCAGAATGTTCTCGTATTGCCACACCGTCATATATAAAAGCGCTCGCATGCTGCTAACGAGTCAGTCTTAATTAAAGCGTCAAACGAATAACTTCAGTGTGAACGAATTGTAAAGTGTGAAGTCATAGTAAATAAATTGTAGATTGTCGTTATTTAAAAGAACTGTGTTTTAATTGTCGGGTAATTAAAAACGCCTAAATATAAAAGCGTAACAATTGGTGTCGGAAGTGAAATAACGAAAAAAAATCTACAATGAAGTTTAATGAGCTTCGTGTGGAAGACTTAAAAAAGGAATTGAGCAAACTGGAGCTGCCGACAACAGGCAATAAGGCCCAGCTTCAAAAGCGTCTACTGGAAGAGTTTGAACGGCGTAATATGGACATTGCGACGCATGAGTTTGATTATAAGGAAGACATTGATGAATCAATACTCGTCAATACAAGCAGTGTAGAAACTCCATCTGTGGCTTCGTGTTGTGGATTACACATCAATGCTCAATGTTTTGAGCAAAATGATGGAAGCAAATTCTAGAAAAATGGAAGAAAAATTCGACGAAAATTCTAGAATGGTCAACGAAAAATTACAACAAATTTCTGAAGGCATGGAGAAACGTGTGGATCATATAGAAAATCAAATTGTGGAATTGGATAAGAAAGTTCTTTCCGTGGATGAGAAAATTATGGTTCATGATGAGAAGTTTCTGCACATCGAGAAAAAAATGTCAGAGCTGGAAATTAAAGGTGGTCCAGTGCGCGTCATCGAGGGCTCAAAAATCAAAACTCCTGTTTTCGATGGCTCAACGTCATTTGATGTCTTCAAATTCCAATTCGAAATGGTTGCTTGTAGAAATTTGTGGAATGACGATGATAAAGCAATTGAACTTCTATTGGCATTAAAGGGCAATGCTGCTGATGTGATACAAAGCATTCCCGCTGCTTCTAGAAATAACTATAATGAGGTAATAGCGGCACTTCAACGCAAGTATGGTGGAGAGCACAAGCAGGACATCTTCAGAATGGAATTGAGAGGAAGAATCCAGAAATCGAATGAAACCCTACAAGATTTCGCAACAGAAGTTGAGCGGCTAGTGCTTTTGACATACCCAGGTGAGAGTCATCCTCTTGTGGACCGCATCAAGATTGAAACCTTCGTCAATGGAATTCGAGACCCAGATATAAAATGTGCAACATATGCGTCACAAAAGGCTACATTCGCTGAAACAGTAACATTCGCACTTGCACAGGAGACTGCGAGATTGCTAGCGCGGCCTCAAATTCACAAGGTACGTAAAGTAGAGGCAGAGTGTGATGAATCAAAGTCCGTTATTGAGTCGATGAAAGAGGCCATGAAGCAGGCAATGCAAGAAATGAAGCAAGAGGCAAATAAATCCCGGATCAAATGCTATAACTGTGATAAGCCGGGACATCTAGCTCGAGAATGCAAAGCACGACGCAAACGGTCAAGGTCCACATCACCATCTCCATTAAACAATAGCCATAAGAAGGTGACCCCACAGTCAAGTGAGTCACCTTTAAACTAAATCGAGCTAGTTCAGCGGGGCAAGAGCTGGCTCCCACAGACGATGGCCCCACCATCTCCATAGCAATAGTTCAACAGAAAAATAACAATTTAACTATTGCGGGTGTTATTAATGGCGACAAGCGTACTTTGACGTTGGATACTGGTGCATCAAAGTCTATCATTAGATCTGATTTAGTAAAAGGAAAAGTTACACCACTGATTGGAGTCAAGCTACGCACGGCTACAGGGGAACCCGCAACCGTATATGGAAAGGTCACCGTAAAATTAACTATTGCTAACAAATCCGTTACTTATGATTTCATTGTGGCCGATATAGTAGACGAAGTTATAATTGGAGCGGATTTCATGATTGCTTTTGGCCTCAATCTGGATATGAAGCGTCGTGTAATGACATGGTGCGATGCCGAAATAACGGTAAACGTGGGATACGACGAGAATACACCTGTCAGACGTTTGACAACGAGCCAGTCAGAGTCTATACCACCGAATGCCGAAGCAATTATATGGGTTTCTATGAATGGAGATTGTGAAGTCGGCCAATTGTGGGTTGTTGAACCAGCAGAAAACAAAAGCAACAACATCTTGATAGCAAATGCCCTGGTAACAACGAACGAAGAGAGACTAATACCAGTTCGTGTCTTGAACTTGTCTGACAATCATGAGCAAATTGTAAAATTTTCTGATATTGGAAAATGTACACCAGCCGAGGCAATAGTCAATTTGGAAGGCAACTCATCAAAGACACATGGAGCAGTGAGAAAACATCTAGAAGGGTATTTCGAGGCTTGGACACGTCATCTATCGCCGTCAGAGAGAAATAAAGCCAAGCAATTGTTGTGGAAAAACGCCTCTGCTTTTGCTTCTGAAAAGGGAAATCAAGGAAGAACATCTGTAGTGAAACATGAAATTAAAACCGCAGAAGAAAGGCCCATAAAACAGGCACCACGAAGTGTTCCCCTGGCAAAAAGAGACGAAGTTCAAAAGCTCATAAAGGAAATGGCGGAGAGTGGAGTGATCGAGCCATCATCAAGTCCTTGGTGTTCCCCAGTTGTGCTGGTCAAAAAGAAAGATGGAAGTACCCGATTCTGCGTGGACTACAGAAAACTGAATGATGTCACCAAAAAGGACAGTTATCCGCTTCCACGCATTGATGACACGTTGGACACACTAGCCGGAACAACATGGTTTTCTACGCTTGATTTGCAGAGTGGATATTGGCAAGTAGAGATCGCCGAGAAAGACAAGGAAAAGACGGCTTTTGGCGTTAATGGCGGTCTCTGGCAATTCAATGTAATGCCGTTCGGGCTCTGCAACGCTCCGGCTACCTTCGAAAGATTGATGGAGCGGGTACTGAAGGGGTTGCACTGGAAGTCGTGCTTGATATACTTGGACGACATCATAGTGATGGGCAAAACGTTTGACGAGCACCTTAAGAACTTGAAAGACGTTATCCAGCAATTGTCAGCCGCTGGTCTACGCCTTAACGCAAAGAAATGCTCCCTTTTCCAGCGGGAAGTTAAATACCTGGGTCATCATGTGACTGCAGAGGGCATATCCACCGATGAAGACAAAATCCAAGCTGTCAGAGATTGGCCACGACCCCGAAATCTCCACGAATTAAGAAGTTTCCTTGGGTTATGTACATATTACCGACGATTCGTCCCAAACTTCGCCAGCATCGCCGCTAGTCTCCATAAATTGACGCAAAAAGGTCAGAAGTTCCAGTGGAGCGACGAACAGGAGGAGTCATTCCAACATTTAAAAGAACTTTTATGTTCAGCTCCTGTTCTAGCGTATCCTATTCCGGGCGAAAAAATTGTTTTGGATACAGATGCTAGCGCACATGGTATTGGAGGTGTGCTATCCCAACAGATAGACGGCAAGGAGAAGGTCATCGGATATTTCAGCCGAACGTTGTCCAAGCCCGAAAAGAACTACTGTGTAACGCGACGAGAGCTGCTAGCCGTCATAGAGAGTGTAAAACATTATCATAAATATTTGTATGGACAACACTTCTTGCTCAGGACTGATCACTCAGCTCTACGATGGTTGCTCCAATTCAAGAATCCGGAAGCTCAACTGGCACGTTGGATCGAGAGGCTCCAAAGCTATGATTTCAGTGTCGAGCATAGAAAAGGTGGAAAACACGGTAACGCTGACGCTTTGTCACGTCGACCTTGCAGTATAGAATGCAAGCACTGCTCGAAAGCTGAACATAAGGAGGAGATTGTTGATATTCGGCTGTTACACATCGAATCTGGAGTGGACTGGCCAACAGAACAGCGTAAAGATCCCATTTTGAGCAAAATTATTTCGGCAAAGGAAGAGAACGAGAAGCCCATTAAGAAAGACATCGCAGCCGAAAGTCCACTTATGAAATCATACTGGGCTCAATGGGATAGTTTAGTTCTAGTCAATGGATCCCTGCAACGTAAATGGGAAAGCGAAGATGGCAAGAGCAGCCGAAATTTGATCATCGTTCCAGATTCCAAAATAAGAGACGTTTTGGCGGAGTTCCATAATGGTCCCAGTGGAGGTCATCTGGGAATAACCAAAACCGCCGAGAAAGTGAAGCAACGATTCTACTGGGTTGGATGCCAGAAATCAATTGCTGAATGGGTAGCCAATTGCGAGAAGTGCATGAAGGCGAAAGGTCCAACAAGGAAAAGTCGAGGTCCTATGCAAGAATATAGACCAGGAGCCCCGTTTGAAAGAATAGCAATGGACGTGGCAGGCCCTTTCCCAGTAAGTGATTCTGGAAACCGTTATGTCCTTGTGGTCATGGATTACTTCAGCAAATGGCCGGAGGTGTATGCAATTCCAAACCAAGAGGCAAAAACGATTGTGGATGTGGTCAACAAAAACTGGATATGTCGCTACGGTGTGCCGTCCGAGATTCACTCAGACCAGGGAAGAAATTTTGAATCGGCCATATTCAAAGAGATGTGTGAATCCCTTGGTATCAAGAAAACGAGGACTACGCCATTACATCCACAATCCGATGGCATGGTAGAAAGGTTTAATCGCACTCTGGAGGAACATCTTCGAAAAGTAGTGGACAACGGCCAGAGGGACTGGGACGAGCATATACCGAAGTTTTTGCTGTCGTATAGATCTGCCATTCATGATTCCACCTCTCGAACACCGGCCAATGTTCTATTCGGAACTGAGTTGAAGTTACCTGGAGATCTGATATTCGGCGCTAAACCTAATGAGCTCGCCATGGAAGAAAACAGAAACGACATCCCAAACACTTTCGGTGAAGTTCACGAATCAGTGCGCAACAAAATAAAAATGGTCAGCAACAGAATGAAGGCGAGATACGATCGTGCTGTAAATACTGAGGGCTTCCAAGAAGAAGAATTGGTTCTGCTATTTAACCCGCAACGAAAGAAAGGATTGTGTCCTAAACTGCAAAGACAGTGGGAAGGCCCATACAAAGTCATCAAGAAGATCAATGATGTTGTATACCGGATTCAGAAGGACGACAGCCCTAGATCAAAGATGAAAGTTGTACATCTGGAACGATTGGCTCCTTACGGAACAGGTTCTGTGCCTGTTCGGGACGAACAGGCTTAAGCGGGAGGCAGTGTTACGAATTTGATAATTATAGATATAAGTTTATTTAAATTAGTTTCCGTTAATTTAAAACTTCAAATTGTAACGATAAAATTTCGCTATCACTTGTTGGAATCATCTATTCATTTTCTAGTATTTTCCTGAATTTCGTTTATGTTCTTTTGTTTGCTTACCGAAATGTTAGTTCTTACTCTCATAGAATAGCAACCCCTTTGCTTTGTTATTCTGCATTCTCATTTCATCTCATTGTCTATTGTCATTATTGTTGTTGTTGTAGTAATGCGAGCATATATCTATGTGAGTGTGTATGTGTTTGGCAGCCACCAGATGAACATCTTAATGGTCGTGGATCCTTCTAGCATTGTCTAAGAATGTTCTGGCGTTGCCGGAATATTGTAGTGCTACCAGAATGTTCTCGTATTGCCACACCGTCATATATAAAAGCGCTCGCATGCTGCTAACGAGTCAGTCTTAATTAAAGCGTCAAACGAATAACTTCAGTGTGAACGAATTGTAAAGTGTGAAGTCATAGTAAATAAATTGTAGATTGTCGTTATTTAAAAGAACTGTGTTTTAATTGTCGGGTAATTAAAAACGCCTAAATATAAAAGCGTAACAATACGTATTGACAAAATAGAATGATAATTCCATATGAAAACAATTATATAATGCGATCGTCCATAAACACTTAATTTTTATTCCTTACAGAAGAGACATCAATCCTTAATTGCACATGCATTGTATATTTTATCAAAAAAAGACAAATTTATATGTGAGGACAGTTTTGGGTAATAAAGCATGTGATGACGGCAATGATGCAATTCTATAGTGATTGGCTACTCAATCATATGGAATATAACTCAATAGATAGCCAAGGAAGGAAATTAACCACAATGGAATGAATAAATCTTGCTTCTTGTGTCATCAATTATGGAAATCATCGTAATACCCTAAAAAACAATTGCGATAAATATTTAATTGTATGTGGAAAATATACAACGAATACGAATATACTGAGGACAAAACATAAAGAAACTTAATGTGAAATGTTATCAAATTTTAATTGTTGTTGGTGCTTTTTAATTTTAGATTTTTTGAAATCCAGCATTTTGACATTTTGATATATTAGCAAGCTTGACAGTATTGTACTTAAACAATGTGTTTATGTGTTCCATATTTTCTAAGTGATATCTTAACATATAAATTTTGTCGTTAATGCAGGTGGTTTTCGATATGTCATTTATAAAACCTTCAAATACTATCGATAAGTATTTTGTTGCTTCTTATTATTAAAATAATATTTTTTGTTGGGCAAATTAAATCTGAACCTCATGACTAAATTGTCGTCAAAATAAAGTTAAGAGATCTTCATAAATTTGGTCATATGAGACATTTGTATACAAATGTGGTCATAATTATTGATACATTAAATGTTAACATATCAGTATCGAGTGCAAGATTATAATCCATAAAATGTGTGTTCCAAAATCCTATGAAATTATTATCTTCTAATTTACCATATTGCAAAACTAATGAAAAAAAGCTCCTCTTAGTAACTAAAATATTACAAAATGATTTTTAAACAATTATTCACACAAAGAAAACAAAAACGTTTGGAAAACGTGTATCTTTTGTTTGAGTTTTTTCGAAAATTTCAAACTTTTATCACCAAAAAAATTTTTTGTACAAAATTTTTATTTTTGCTATAAAAAGAAATATTACAAAAATCACAGTGCATTTCGTTTATATCAAGTTCTGTTCTTTCTGACATAGAGTCTTTAATAAGAAACATTTTCAAGTTTCATAGCAAAAATGTAATATAGTAATAAGTAATGTCGGACATATTTTCGAAATATTGCAAACATGTTTGGAATATATGTAAAATTAAATTTTTTCCATTTCCAAAAGTTATATTTTTAAGAAAGTGATCAATTAAAGGTATGTTCCTGTCAAATAACGTTTCTATACATCGGCTCGTAGATCCCCAAAACTATGATCTATACACTGAAAGAGAAGTTTTCTTATCTGAGGAACGAAATTTTAGGCAAGCAAAGTTTTATTTTGACGTTAAAGAATTTTCTTTAAAGGCAAATAAAAAGAACTAGAGACAATCGTTGAATCGCATATCATAAATTTGGGTTTGTTTGGTCGAAAATAAAATACTTTATAAGAAAGGGGAATTTCGGTTGCCTAAAACTTCTTTCCTGAGGAAAGTATTTTTTCTTTGGCTGTAAATATAAATGCTAACTGTATGCGTTGTTTCTGCGTTGATAGCTATAGTCCGTTGTCCGATAAGTGTCCGTTGATGAAAATAACAGCCAGTGGATAGTGTGTTGGATTATAAACTGTAAGGTCCGTGGTTCGGTTCATGGTCCAGGGGAATGGTAAAATTTAAAAAATCAAGAAAACAAATAATTTCTTCTACATTGTTTGTCCTACTGAAAAAAGACGCTAGAACAAAATAAACCTCGTACCAGTGAGATGTGAGTGAAATATAAATTTGCTTGTAAAATTGGTTGTACAAATAATCTCATAACCATTTGGATATTCTCAATTTGATTTTATAATTGATGTCGAAAAGACAAATTTATATCGGCTTAGCCATCAAATCTCCGCCGACGGCAATAATGTGGCTTCATTTTCTGATTACATCGTTTGAGCAATAAAATGAGCAAAAAATAATAGAATTGCCCAGCAAAAACTCTCATTACCCGGTAATCTTGTAGGTAAGCCTATTTTAAAATTAATAACCACTTATTAATCGGCATCGCTTCGGATTACATTTACATACACATGTCCTAGAAGGAAAGTACTTCTCCCCAGGCATACTTTCGGCCATAAAATAAGTAGTGCATTTAAAGCATATAATCCCCTAATATGTAATGACTTATTCGTAGATACACCAAAGTTTGCAAAATAGCCACTTATTGTCTCAGCCAACCAAATATCGAAAATATTGATTTCTGTCGCCGATTACAATGGATCAAAATATGGCGAGTGATGCTGTAATAGGAGAACTACTTGAATAGAAACGAATATTGTATAAATAAACAAAAAAGTAATAAATAATCTAAATAAGATTACACGCAAATTAATTTCACACTTAAAATAGAAATAGATGTAGGTTGTTTTAGGGAGTTGGATTCGTGAATTACGTTATAATATATCCAATAGCCAATTCACATAAGGTTCGAATCTACTAAAAGTGGATTTAAAGTTTCTTTTTTATAAGGCAAATGGTATTTGAAATTTAGTTTAAGCGCATTTTGGAAGTGTAATGTGAATGAGGTATAAAAAAGCATTTATTTAAAACATAATATGATAATGTCATTAAACACAATTATTATGAAATATTTGTGATAAAAATTTCTTAACGGAAAATTTTTCAGAATTACCGTCATATTACATATTATTTTTGATTTTTTATTTAAGCGCTCGATTATGTGAATAATTATACCTAATGGTACCATCATTTGTTCTATTTTATAAGTTCGTTAACTTCAACTGCCTAAAAATTTGAGAATAACAATTCGAAAATTACCGAGAAGTATTTATTTTTGTCATTACAAGTTAGTCATTATAACTCGCCGCAATGTAATGCAACGTGTAATGACAGCTTTACTCCTGGTAATGTCAATTGTAATGAGATGTGGTTACCTAGTTTTTGCTGGGTGTGTTTTATTTATCATTTTGGACTGATAGTAGTTCCGTTTCTGTATTCAACAAATTCAGACACATTTTGTTTAGAGTTGCCCACAAAGGCTCAAGAAAATTATGTTATAAGTCAACCAAGTAATTTAAGGACCCCCGTGGTCATATGAGTGTAAAACGGGCGAAAGATATATATAGAAGCTATATCTAAATGTGAACCGATTTCAACCAAATTTGGCACACTTACCGATACTATTAAAAGTACTCCTTGTGCAAAATTTTAAGCAAGTCAGGGCAAAACTCTGACTTTTGAGGCTATATAAGTCCAAATCGGACGAAAGATATATATCTAAATCTGAACCGATTTTACCAAATTTGGCACACATAACGATACCATACGTACCCCTTGTGCAAAATTTGAAACAAATCACGGCAAAACCCTGGCTTTTGAGGCCATATAAGTTCAAATCGGACGAAAGTTATATATGGAAGCTATATGTAAATCTTAAAAGATTTTAACCAAATTTGGCACACATAACGATACTATTAAACGTACCCCTTGTGCAAAATTTGAAGCAAATCACGGCAAAACTCTGTGTTTTGAGGCCATATAAGTTCAAATCGGACGAAAGATATATATGGGTGCTATATCTAAGTAAGTGTAAGTTATGACTTTCATGATATCCATATGAAGGTATACAAAAGCGATCAGCCAAAGGATTCCGAAACGGACAAGACTCCGGTAGAGTCAGCAGTGAAAAAATCTCCTAGCGAAGCCGAAGGAGGCATAAAACCTGCAGACTATGGCGAAAATCATATGCGGGAAGTTTCTACAGGCTCAACCTCACCAAAGCTGAACCGCGGATTGTTGAGAGAGTCACCGAGATCTGTGAAGAGGAAGCCCTTGATGACTCAATTGAAGCGGCTGATGTGATGGTGGTTTAAAATTTGGATGGTTCTATGGTTCCTCCAGATAAATCTTCATTATTGTAAGGCCGCTTGTGCTGCCTTAAAAGTTCTCCTGTTGAAAGGAGACATAGATATAGTTCTTATTCAAGAACTATACATATATAAGAACAAGATCTGTGAATTAAGCACTCCGGGTTTCAAACTTTTGTATAATACCGGTAACGATATAAATCGAGCATGTATAATTGCTAAAAACGAACTAAACTTGTTTCTGCTTCCTTCATTGAGCAATGCAGACACTGTCGTAGCCAGTCTAGAGATATCCAAATGCAAATATTGGGTATCTTCGGTTTTGACTGATATTTTGCAAGGATTTGGCTGATATTTTGCAAGTTTTTCGAGACTCATAAAATATTCGGATGTACGGAATTTGAAGAACATCGGTTGATAAACATGCCAATTGTCATCAGATCGGGGATAAATATATATGTCAGCTATATCTAAATCTGAACCGATTTTTTCCAAAATCAATAGCTTTGTCTTTGTCCCAAAAAACGACCCTATGCCAAATTTGAGGATGATCTGCGACCTGTACTTTGCACACAAAAATACATGAACAGACAGACGGACATCGCTAAATCGACTCAGAATTTAATTCTAAGACGATCGGTATACTAAACGATGGGTCTCAGACTTTTCCTTCTTGGCGTTACATACAAATGCACAAACTTATTATACCCTGTACCACAGTAGTGGTGAAGGGTATAATGATTATTAAAGTGTGATTTGTTCGCACGTTAATATGGTAGCTTTATTAATATACCGCGAAAAGAGAATGCAAATTCGATAAAAGAAATCTCTATCCTAATTTCAATTTTATTAATCCTAGATTTGAATCCACTTTATTTATTTTAAAGAAGCCGCATCTGTGGCTCGGAAGTAATACTAAAATCCTTAAGGGAAGGTCAAAATCTTTGGATTCAAGTAAACTTTTTTTAGTGTGTCTGTTGGTCTATAAATGTATTCTTTTAATAAAAACCAAACTGCGACCCGATTTCTTTTTCTCAATTCAATTGATTCTTTGGCTGGAAACGTCAATTTCGTAAGAATTGAATCATATAAAGACATATGTCTTTACTTTGATTACAAAAATACAAGTACTGACAAGACCTTCAGATTTGTAAGGAAAGTGGGCGTGATTCTTCTCCAACACCACCCATTTCTTCAATAAATTGTGTCTATTTATGAGATCCTTTCATACCAAATTTTAAGACGTTAAGTTGAATGGGTCGAAAGATATTGATTTTTGTAGTCTCAGATTGGTCATTTACTGTATGGACCGAAAAAAACCGTGATTCTCATACACCACCTATAACAACTTTTATCATTTTGATAAAATTACTTTTACTCTACTGACTTCTCTATTAAAAAAGAAAAAACTATACAGAGTGTAAACAACATATATAATCTTATAGAAAAAGGTCGATCAACTTTGTTAATAGCTTTTTTAGTTTCCGGAAGGCATTCAAAACAAAAAAAAAAACACCAAACAAAATGGCATGGTATTTTTTAGATACATTTTGACGAAAAGGTGTGTGAACAGATATATTACACTAGGTCACAAATAACAAAATTTTCTGTGTTATTTTTTTCTAGCATACTTTTTCCCATTGATTTTGACCTACTAAACATGAAAATGAGTTTTATAAAATTTTTCTGTCGATTGGTTTTCGAGATACAAATTTTTTAACTTTTTTTTAATTTTTGGAGGTACTCTTACAGTTTTGAGCATATCTTTCTTCTTCTTTGACCTATTTTATTCTACTACTACTCAAATTAAAGAAAATTGAGCCGTCTACAACTCATTCTCAGAAAATTTTCAAATCGGGTAATTAGTTTTGATGTTGGCGGCTTAAAAAGGTTAAAAACGGCGATTTTTTAGTAAAAATGTGGCAGAAAAAAAAACATATAAAAATTCATATAAAATATAAAAATGCTAACAGCAATTTTGGTTTTTTTATGTATAGCTGGAATTTTTATAAAGAAAATAAGCCCTTAGGTTAGGTTAGGTTAGATGGCAAGCCCGATGTATCGGGCTCACTTAGACTATTCAGCCCATTGTGATACCACATTGGTGAACTGCTCTCTTATCACTGAGTGCTGCCCGATTCCATGTTAAGCTCAATGACAAGAGACCTCCTTTTTATAGCCGAGTCCGAACGGCGTTCCACATTGCAGTGAAACCACTTAGAGAAGCTTTGAAACCCTCAGAAATGTCACCAGCATTACTGAGGTGGGATAATCCACTGCTGAAAAACGTTTTGGTGTTCGGTCGAAGCAGGAATCGAACCCACGACCTTGTGTATGCAAGGCGGGCATGCTACCTATTGCACCACGGTGGCTCCCTTACTTAACAAAATCTGACCCTTACTCAACAAAATCTGACCCTTACTTAACAAAATAACAAGCCCTTACTTAACAAAATCTGACAAATAGCGGACTTATAATTATACCCTGTGCCACACTGTGGAACAGGGTATTATAAGTTAGTGCATATGTTTGTAACACCCAGAAGGAGACGAGATAGACACATGGTGTCTTTGGCAATAATGCTCAGGGTGGGTCCCTGAGTCGATATAACCATGTCCGTCTGTCCGTCCGTCCGTCTGTCTGTGAATACATTTTTGTGATCAAAGTCTAGGTCGCAATTTAAGTCCAATCGCCTTCAAATTTGGCATATGTTCCTAATTTGGGTCAGAATAGAACCCTATTGATTTTGAAAGAAATCGGTTCAGATTTAGATATAGCTCCCATATATATCTTTCGCCCGATATGCACTAATATGGACCCAGCAGCCAGAGTTTTATACCGATATGCTTGAAATTTTGTACAAACATAACACTTAGTCGTATAGTCAAGTGTGCAAAATTTGATTGAAATCGGTTCAGATTTAGATATAGCTCCCATATATATCTTTCGCCCGATATGGACTTATATGGCCCCAGAAGCCAGACTTTTGGCCGAATTTGGTTGAAATTTTGCACTAGGGGTACAATTAGTAGTATAGTCAAGTGTGCAAAATTTGATTGAAATCGGTTCAGATTTAGATATAGCTCCCATATATATGTTTTTCTGACTTCAAAAAAAATGGTCAAAATACCAACATTTTCCTTGTTAAATCGCCACTGCTTAGTAGAAAAGTTGTAAAAATGACTAATTTTCATAAACTTCTAATACATATATATCGAGCGATAAATCATAAATAAATTTTTGCGAAGTTTCCTTAAAATTGCTTCAGATTTAAATGTTTCTCATATTTCTTTACTAAAATTGTGGTCCACCCTAGTGCATTAGCCAACTTAAATTTTGAGTCTATAGATTTTGTAAAAGTCTATCAAATTCTGTCCAAATCGAGTGATATTTAAATGTATGTATTTGGGACAAACCTTTATATATAGCACCCAACACATTTGATTTGAGTCATATGGTATCGAAAACTTAGATCTACAAAGTGGTGCAGGGTATAATATAGTCGGCCCCGCCTGACTTTAGACTTTCCTTACTTGTTATAATTATAATTTGGTAGACACTTGTTGAAAACAAAAAGAAGAAGTCAGCTGTTTTTCCACATGGCATAAAATGTACAGTTATATCTTTGTTTGTACTCATTTTTTTTGGGTGTTGATTTGGTCTTTTCGGTCTTTTACCAAAAAATTATAAGTTAAAAATTGCTGTTAGCATCGTGTTTTATATTTTATATGAATTTTTATATGTTTTTTTCTGCCACATTTTTACTAAAAACAACCTTTAACCTTTTTAAGCTGCCAACATCAAAACTACTTACCCGATTTGAAAATTTTCTGAGAATGAGTTGTAGACGGCTCAATTTTCTTTAATTTGAGTAGTAGTAGGATCAAATAGATCAAAGAAGACAAAAGATATGCTCAAAATTGTAAGTGTACCTCCAAAAATTTAAAAAAAAAGTTCAAAAATGTGTATTTCAAAAACTAATCGACAGAAAAATTTTTAAAACTCATTTTCGTGTTTAGTAGGTCAAAATCAATGAGAAAAACTATGCTAGAACCAAATAACAAAACTACTGTTGGCTAGTGTTATCAAATAGACATTTCAATTGTTATCGCTCATTTATTTTATTTCGGTCGCAATGGTAATTTGTTATCGATAACAATCAATTTTCTTTCATATCCATTGTTATTTCAACCACTTGTTAATAATAATTTAAAAAAAAAAAAAATAATTAATGTATATCAATCATAATTAACCGTTTTCATGTGAGTAATATTGTTTAAATGAGTTTGCTTCTGTTTGTCTTTGTTTTGGATATGCCGCATAAATTTTGGAACTCACATGACTGTATCTTAAGCACGTGACATTGGGGGATTGAATGTAGAATGGGATTTATGATATCTTCTATTTACATTTATGTTTTTTTTTCTCCTGTTTTATTGTCAAGTGTGTTATCGGCAGATTTTTGTTTGTACATGTGAATCTACTTTGGTGAAGTTGTATATCATTTATTTCGCTCTATATATGAGGTATACAGGCAGAAATGTGTAGCATATATCTACGTGTGTAAATTTGTTACTAAAGGTTGTTGCACTGAAAAAAAAAAATTGTCGTGAGACCAAATATGATGTGACCTTAAAATACGAATGCGAATTTTGCTTAGCATAGAAGACGCAACTCTCTGATATAAAGTTTCTTTCCTTGTCCAAAAGTCGATAAACTTTTCAATTAAGTCATTTGTCCTTATAGTTAAGTCATTCGACTTAAAACTGGATATCTTTATATGAAAGAAAATTTTACTTGACTAAGGTCAACTTGGCTTTACCATTTCTGAAAAATTCTTTAAAATTTATGAAATTGTTTATAATTTATAATTTTCTTTAAGGTTGTTGACTTTTTGTATCTTAGCCACAAAGCAGAAAAATGTCCAAAAATAGAATATGTTTTCGAATACTTTATTTTAAAGACGTTTTTTATTTGATACATAGCATAGCATTTAAAAGAGATTTGTGATTTAAAGGTATCCTTACTTCTAACGGTTATTTTACTTTAATAATTTACTTTAAAGAAAATAAACTTTTTATATTTTTGCTTTGGTTGATTCCCCATCAGGTTATAAACAAATTTGCCCAAAAAGTTATAATTTTAGCGGCTAAACTCGAATTTAATATACACCTTAAAAGATGTTTTTCATTTACAATAAGATAAAATCTTTGATATTTTTAAGAGATTACTTAAAATGATGAAGTATAAAAGAAAATCCTTAAAATCTTTTGTTGAATACGAAAGAAATATAAAATAGCTTTTTGATTTATTTTTGTGTTCATATATTCTTTTCTTTTTTTTTTTAAGTAACAATTTGAAATTGCTTTTTAATGTTTTCTTATGTTCTTTGGTTAGGTTTTTTTTTGTTAATAAAATTGAATTAAAACAAATTTGTTTAATGTACTACAATTCTTTGATGCTGCAGATTGTTATTACTCAAAATATTTAAAAATCCCGGGATTTAATATTTTATAATCCCCGGATTTAATATTTTGAAATCCCAAATCCCGGGATTTATAAAAATCGACCCCGAATGACAGAGTTGCCACGTGGCAACTATATATGTGAGTTTAAACTACTGAGAATAAGTGGCAACTCTGTGTCATTTACCGCCAAAAAATTAGGATAGAGTTTCGTTTGAGGACATTCCACTGACCATTGTATGTACCTTTCTGTCGCAGTCGGATATATCTGCGATTGTCGGTAGTAAATATGTGTGAAAGTCACAACTAACAGTTCACATAAGTATGAAATGTATGGATAAAAAACAGAAATTTTCCAATAACAGAAATTTTATATATTATTAATAAGCTTTCAATTCACGAAAATGTGAATTATCCCGATTGTATTGTATGAAATGTGTAATCTCTCTTAACTATATTTATATATTCTTTTCGCACGCACAATCGTTACAAAAATTGCATTAGCACCTCCATAATTGTATGAATTTATTCTCTTCATTTTATCTAGTGATTATTGCTCAAAATTCATTCTCTATCAATAGCAGAATTAAAAAAAAAAATAAATAATTTACACATCACTATTTTCTCAATATATTTCACAATCAACAAAATATATCGATGACAGAATTTCAACATAATAAATCACATTTCATTTTCACTATTTTCTCGGATTTTCTTTCGCTATCAATAAGTTTATATCTATAAGAAAATATTTACTGCCAACTTTATTTTGTTTACATTGGCTGATATACAATATATTGTATGATTTAATAATAAACAAGAAAATAAAACATTTTTTGTTTTTGCATTTAGATTTACTGTTGTTGTGTGACTCTTGATCAAAGCCATTTTTCACATACTTCCATATGTGAAATGCTATAAATTCTCTATTAATTATAGAAACATGAGCCAAATACAGAATACTGAAAAGCTTAAAAAATTTACGATTTCTAAGAACAATTATAGCTAAAAGAAAGTATGCGTTAAAAACCACATTGGATCTTTTATTGTTGTTGTGAAATTACTCAGAATTCAATAGGGAACAAATATGGATTTCATACAATATTGAATTTATTAACATGAAAAGCAGTCCCTGACGAACGTCAAATATTTCCTACGGCCTGTTTGTACCCTCAGTATTGATGGTGGATTTTGCGGTGTAAAACACAACTATCGTACTCAAAGTCGAATATGCTTAATCCTTAGCCCCAATATATTGGTAACACAATGAAGTTCTATGTACATACACAGAAAAAAATATCACCAAAATATTGCCGATTAAAAAGTTAATTGAAGTTGAATGTTTTTTCAATTAATAAATTAATTGATACAATTAACTTTTTAATCAAGATAGAAACATTAAGTTAATTAAGTCAATGATTGAAAATTTTAAAATTTTTAATTAAAAAAATAATTGATACAATTAACTTTTTAATGAAATTCGGAAGACTAAGTCAGTTAAAAAAAGTGATGAACATTTCTTAATCCAAATAAAAACTCTAAGCCAATTCAGAAAGTAATTGAAAATAGTTACCTTTTTAAATAAAAAATTAATTGGGGTTTGCATTCAAAATCAATTAAATTTCTAATTGAATCAATTAAAAAATTAATTGAAAATTGCTAATGACATCAATTAATTTTTTAATCAAGAATTTTTCTATGCCCAATTAAAACTGTGATTGATACTATCATTTTCGTGATTGAAGACATTTCAATTAAAAAATTAATTGGATCAATTAATTTCGTGATTGAATCAGAAATTTTTTTTGTGTGTATGATATCAAAGAAGTACTACAATAGACTTCGAGCAAACCAAAAGAGGATTCGAAGAATTAATTTGGATTCAGATATAAAAATGTTTCATGTTTGGATTGATCATATTCCTTCTCGAGTGTAATGTGATCTACAGCGTTCAGAAATAAAGCCATTCGTGAATTCAATCGTGATTGTTTTATATTTGACTTGCAAAACGCAAGTGGCTATCGTAAGAACCCTTCAGCATTTAAATGTGAATATATCTTTTGTTTTTACCAAATTTACCAAAAAACTACCAACAAAAAATTTTATTTCTATAGAAACATCTGTCGAAATTTTATTTCTATAGAAAATTTTGTCAACATTTTATTTCTATAGGAAATTTTGTCAAAATTTTATTTCTATAGAAAATTTTGTCAAAATTTTATTTCTATAGAAAATTTTGTCAAAATTTTATTTCTATAGAAAATTTTGTTAAAATTTTTTTTCCATAGAAATTTTTTTCAAAATTTTATTTCTATAGAAAATTTTGTCAAAATTTTATTTCTATAGAAAATTTCGTCAAAATTTTATTTCTTTAGAAAATTTTATTTCTATAGAAAATTTTGTCAAAATTATATTTCTATAGAAAATTTTGTCAAATATTTTTTTTTATAGAAAATTTTGTCAAATATTTTTTTCTATAGAAAATTTTGTCAAAATTTTATTTCTATAGAAAATTTTGCCAAATTTTTTTATAGAAAATTTTGTCAAAATTTTATTTCTATAGAAAATTTTGTCAAAATTTTATTTCTATAGAAAAATTTTGTCAACATTTTATTTCTATAGAAAATTTTGTCAAAATGTTATATCTACAGAAAATTTGTGAAGTACCTCTTAGTTGGAGAGGAATATTTTGCAAATTTTACCAAAACATCAGGAATTCTACCAATCTACCAAATAGTAAAATTAAAATATTATCTTGAAGATTTCTTAAATACAGTGTTGCAATTCTGGGCAGACAAACATTTCGGTCGCAGACCATGTAAATTCGAACAGGACTCACCACCATACAACCCAGCACTCGTCAACCAAGAAGTATGGCTTAAACACAAGGTTCCTCGCAATGGCTACGTCTGGGGCATTATGGAGAATAAGGGTGGTACTAAAAAATACCAAAGTGTCGATTATCTCCAGACGGTGAGCCAACATACTGCAGAGCCAACTGGCAACATACCGCGCGCAGCGTGGCTTTTTGTGGCCGTTTGAAGGTCCTAATTAGTGTCAAAGTTAGCCAATTGAAAAAAATATACGCTGATTCTAAAATTTTATGTTATTTCCGGTAGTTTTGTTTTTCGAACAATATAATTCAAAAAATATAGCGCTTTACATAGATGAATTATTCTACCGCCTCATTCCACCGAATCTTTTGATTTGGCCTAGTATAACTTTATTGCCGCACATATTTCAGTGAAATGTAATGTAGTCATGGGACATGACTAAATCTCTCGTATTGCAGTCAAAAATATAAATCCTATTTTCATAAATACCTCTCTATTTTAGTGACATTTCTTACATTTCTGTTAAACACTGTGTTTTGTGTGTTATGTAATCGCTCAATATTAATATGCCGATTGGTCAATGGTATTATAATACCACACTGACGTTTTCTCAATAACACAAAACGAAATATGTATTTACTCAATCCAACCTAGCACCCATTCATTCAGTTATGCGTTATTGCATTCGTAGGGTTTCCCCAAGTCTGGCAACATGTTGCCGTACATTAAGGTAAGGTCATGTTGACGAACATCTATGGCGTTTTGTTGTTGGACCCTTTGAATAACTCAGTAAGGCGCTCTTCGCTCTTCCTACACAAATGCCAAATGATTTCAATTAAATTTCACTACTTAAAAGTTCTGTTGTTGTATTTTCCTCAATTGTTTTAGTTTTTGGGGCTCCACAAAAAAATTGGGGCTTACTTAATAGGCAATTTAACAATTTAATGTTACAGAATAACGAAGACGATCTCGCACAATCAACAAATGTGACATGATTATGATGCTATTGCTGCTACTAATGACGATGATGATGACGATCATGGGGGTTGATTGACTAGATTTATTGAGCGTGTTTAGAGATGAAATTCTATCATTTAACAAAATGGAAATATTTCCACGAATACATTCACACATACTCGAACAGTGGCAATTAGGGAGATTTTTTTTTAATATCAAAGCAATTGCACAAAAGGGGGTGCACTTGCTTTAATATCTACAAAAATTGAATGAAAATACAGTTTTTCATGTGACAATGTAATCCAACCCCTTCAATCGAAGATGCGGTGAAAATAAGAGGTTGGCAAATTGTATGGGCGGTGCAATGACTCATGTATTTATGGTAATAATTTTCTTACAGGGAAAATGAGTTGTGTTTGATGTCTTATAAATGTTGAAAATATCATAATCACGCACTTGTTTTGTACATTGAAAAAATATTGAACTAAGGGCAGTTCGGAAACTTCTTAGCCTAGCACAAAAAGCGCGGTATAAACAGAAAAAAGTTAAGTGTTTTGGAAACTTCCATCTCTGTTATGAACACATGTTAAATTTTGTTTCGATCTGGCAACTCCTTCATATAGAAACAGGTGTTCAAACAAGACGCATCCGCAATTTTTTACAATGGAAAAATTAGAAATGCGTGCTGTCATTAAATATTTACACAAAAAAAGTTTATCGGGACAATAAATTCATAATGATATGGTGAATGTGATAGGTAAAAGTGCTCCTTCATATACAACAGTAAAAAAATTGGGTTGCTGAATTTAAACGTGGTCGTACAAGCATTGAAGATGAACCACGTAGTGGACGTCCTAAAACAGCAACAACAACAGAAATTGTAGCAAAAGTGCATGATATGGTATTAAATGATCGACAAATAAAAGTGCGTGAAATTGCTAATATCATGGGCATCTCAAATGATCGAGTCCATTTAATTGTGCATGAAGAACTACAGATGAAAAAGCTTTCTGCAAGATAGGTGCCGCATTTGTTAACAGTCGATCAAAAACGTATACAAATAAACATTTCTCAAGCTTGTTTGGATCGTTTTAAGCGAAATAAAATGGCTTTTAAGCATCGTTTCATAACTGTTGATGAAACATGGATCCACCACTATACTCCAGAGACAAAAGAACAATCCAAACAATGGACTGAAGCTGGAGGAAGTGCCCCAAAGAAGGCAAAAACAATTCAATCGACTGGTAAGGTTATGGCAACGGTTTTTTGGGACTTCAAAGGTATTTTATTGATTGACTATATGCAAAAGGGTAAAACAATAAATTCAGAGTACTATTGCAAGCTTTTGGATGAATTAAATGTACAAATTCGAGAAAAACGTCCTGGCTAACACACAAAAAAATAATTTTTCATCAAGACAACGCACCAGCGCAAAAGAGTGTTTTAACAATGGCTAAAATCAACGAATTAAAGTACTAGTTGCTTGACCACCCACCTTACTCTCCTGATTTAGCTCCCAGTGACTTTTACTTGTTCCCAAATCTAAAAAAATCCTTGCTGGCAAGCGTTTTACCTCAAATGAAGATGCAATTACAGTTCTAAACCACTATTTTGAAGACCTTGAGGAAAACTACTTTAATCAAGGGATAGAATTGCTGGAAAAGCGTTGGACTAAGTGTGTTGAAGTTTCAGGAGATTATATTGAAAAATAAAAATATTTTTGAAAAACTAACTATTCTCTTTCATTGATAGGTTAAGAAGTTTCCGAACCGCCCTCGTAATATAAAAGATTATGTTAATTGCAAGAATTTCAAAGTTCGATTTTATCCCTTCGCTACCATAAGGTGAGTACTATGTTCGGTTTTTCACCAAAACACTAAATTAAAAGTACAAAAATATATATGAAGACGACTATATTTTTTATCAAGTCTTCTCAAATTATGGGCGAAAAACATTCAAGGCATTGAATTCACCCAGAAAACGTGAACCCACCATGAAAGAAAATGTAGGTTTATTTTAGAAATTTTAACTGAAATAGTTTTCTAATTGCAACATATAATAAATAATAAGGTATTAAAAATAATATTTTTTTTCCTGTTGTTTAAGAAAATTTCATATGTTGAAGGAAAAAAATTGGATTTAAAAATTGTTAAAATATCTTTAGCGCTATACGTCGTTAAAGTTAGCAAAAAATTATTCAAAAAAAAGAGCATTTGCTCACTTTGGGCAAAATATAAATAATCTTCTTGAACGAAAATAAAATTGATTGAAAAAATTAAGCGTGAAAACAAGCATTGAAAACTAAATATAGTGGTTACCTAAACGCTAAATCGTCAACTGTGATGGAAATATACCAAAAAAACGTAAAGTATTTTGCCTCACTGTTGTTAAAAGAGCCATATTTTGTATTTTGTGAAATACCAATAGCAAATAGCTTCTTACAAATTATTCGATGAAATCCACAAAATCAGCACTGAAAACTTTGATGTTGCGCTTAAAATTGTGACAGATATATTGGAGAAAAATTGTGAAATACAAAATGAAATAGCATGACACTTTTTCAGATATACAGTCGAAGCTTTATTTAACGAATATCCCATTTAGCGAAATTCCAATTTAACAAACGTCCAAATTCTCAACATTGAGTATTCTAAATAACGAAAGTTTGAACAAAATTTACGTTCGATTTAACGAAAACGCTTTTAATCTTAAGGAAATATGTTAAACAACAAAAAATCAGCTATATTTCACGGTTGTGAGAGAGGCTTAAGTCCTTCGGAAATTATATTTAAATTCCATCAAATGTCTGGAAACACATATTCCGCTGCGGGAAATGGATCTACCCCAGAACTGGTGCAGGACTACTCCCTGATGTGAATGGACCAGTCCTAATCGAAACGTATGGACGGGATCGGTCACTTTAACACCGGTTTATCATTGACGGGGTAAATTTACACTGCAGGACACGGCTTGGACTCATTCCAAAGGACATGACATGGGAGAACTTAGTAGGACTAGACAGGTCCTCATTTTGAGGGTTGGTCCCCGACTGGTTAACCAACCCTCAAAAAAAAATGCACCAGAAAGGAAAACTTTTGGAATATGTGACCCATAGGTAAATGTCTAGATCCAATAAGATTTTAAAATCAATAAAGTATAGAAATCAATGGATTATATTAAAATTTAAAAAATGCGACAAACTGGAGCACTGAACCTAATCCTGTTATAGTTCCGTTAGTGGCAATATGCACCAAATTTTCATAGGATCGCCAGTTGGGCAGGTGGTGTTTTTTTTTTCTTATTAATGAGAATTACCCAATTCTATATTTAGTTCAATGACAAGGAACCTCCTTCTTACAGCTGAACAGAAACTATGAGATACATATGCGAATATTGACATGGGTGTATATAGGCTCTCATGAGACAGCGAATCTTGGATCCTCTTTTCAATTTAACCTAACCTATATATATGAAGTTCATCAGTTTTTAAGGATTATTTAAAGTAATAAATGCCTCTCTAGTTTAATTTTGCCAAATGCTTCTGAATTTTTCCTCTCTGGTAAAAACTTCTACGATTTTCAATAAAAGTTTACATTTAATTTTTCCCGTTCGATTATACGAATATTTCTAAATAACGAAAGGGCCTGACAATATATCGTTCGTTAAACCGAGCTTCGGCTATATTTCCAAATATACACTGGTACATAAGTACTAGAAAAACGAAACTAGCTGTTGTGTATTCTGTAGCTATAGGAATCATAGATAATCAACTAATAGATGACCCGACCCTCTCCGCATCGAAAATGTTGCAGAACCCCAACTGAATTCTCTGACAAATTCTGAACATTTCCTCGACTTTAAATTTTGTATTTTTGCGGTTTTGGTCACAATTTTTTTTTTTAACTTTAAGAATAATTCATCCGGTGTATCAATAATGTAAAAATTTTGGATAAAATAGGAAAATTGTAAGAACTAATCTCAAAGAAAATTTAAAATTCGCCATATATTCTTGGTTTATTACTCATTTTCGGAATTGTCAAACGCACCGATGGGTCATCTATATGTCAGAATTAATAAATAATACACTAAAAGGCTACAAAAAAATCAAAACGGAATGTTCACGGTTTCGTCAACAGGCGTTCACGATTTCAATAACGGCTTTCGTCTTTCTTTGGCCATGAAAAGTCTTAAAATTCTGTGATACCATGTGCTAAGGTGAATGTCAACACGGAACCAGACAATCCAGGTTCGCGGTGGCGGCTTTTTTATAACAATTCATAACCATCACGTTTTCAGATCATGAACGCTGGCTGTTAGTTTGACAAAGCGTGGTGTCATTTTATCGTTGTCAGATAGACACCGCCTGTTCTCCGTTTGACAACATATGTGTGTTGGATCACTTTCATGAACGGATCATTTTGAAACATGTAAGGCGTTCATGATTTTTTTCTATGGGTGTATACAGACTTAAAAACAATATTTTTATAAAATCTTACATTGATACATATAAAAGTTACTTATTGGGTACGTCTATTTGTATCAAAATAGACGCATAGCAAAGATACTCTAACAATCCTTTAATTTAGTATCTTGGCATGGTACAACTTCGCAATAGTGACGACGCTTTTGCTGTGAGATTTAGATATCATATACGACTGTGGAATTCAAAAAATGTTGGCAGGGTAGAAGTTTAGCTGTGCCATTTTTGTTTGACTCCGACTACAGCATTTCTCATTAGCCTCCGGGTAATGTAATTAAATCTCATCTCAATCAAATGGTAGAGGGTTCCAAATATTGACTGATATAAATATTCTTATTTTCCATATGAATTTATGTGTCCAAGAAAACACTAATTTTCAAAATTGACACGAATTGCATAATAACGATAATAATTTCATCGAAAAACTTCTCAATGAGTGGACAAATGAAACGTTTAGTAAAACATAATATAAAAATTATACACACTTACTGAGTAAACTGTTTTTTTAGCTAGCTTACCTGTAACGATATAAAAAGTTTATTGTATTTCTCGAATCATAATAAAAAAATTTGTATATATATTTTTGGTTTCAGCGCCGACAATAATAAATAATAAAAAATATATACATATTTTTCTAAAATATCCCAGCAAAAAAATTTGGAAAATCTTCTCAAGGCACAACCTTAAAAGAACTTCCAAAAATGCTCTCCCAAAGATGTTCTTCATTTTAACTGCACAGGAAGTTCATTTGAGTAAATTTGTTTTATAAACCGCTTTTTCATATTTTTAAAGATAAATTTATTTTTATTTGTTTGAAATAGGTTAAAAACATATTAAGAATTAAAAAAAATGGCACAAATTATTTAAATTTAGCCGAAAAAATGTTAATCCTTTCTAGAAAAATTGCGAATTTTTGAAAATATTTGATGACAAACGTAATCATAAAAAATTTAGTTATTTATTTGTCAAAATATCACAAAAATTCTTAATTCACATCCAAAACACTGAATTGACCTAACACCTAAAGAAGTGATGAAAATTCAGTGCAGCGGGTGTTGAAATGTTGGGCATCCGTCCTATGACAAGCCCATGTTAAATTCATCGCTTCTGCGTCAATTTGGCACCACTTACGGATCCAAAAAGAACATTTTCACTACTTTTTGGCGACGCTTTTTTTTACTGGGATGTAAGTAAAGTCTAAAGCTGATCGAGACTAACTAAATTATACCCTGAACCATTCTGGACACCATCGAACATTTTCATCCTAAGTCGCTCAAATTGGTAGGGAGCTATTTCTATACAAACACAACACAATGGCCACCAAAATCTCAGGATCTCAATCACGTTTGCCACTCGAGCCAAAAATGAAATGATGATTTGGAGAAAATTTTACCTAAAAACTACCAAACAAAAAAATCTTATTTTGCAAAATTTTAATTCTATAGACAATTTTGTAATTTTTTTAAATTTTGTTAAAATTTTATTTCTTTGGAAAATGTTATCAAAATTTTATTTCTATAGAAAATGTTATCAAAATTTTTTCAAAATTTTATTTCTATAGAAAATTTTGTCAAAATTTTATTTCTATAGAAAATATTATTAAAGTTTTATTTTTATAGTACACTCAAAAAAAAGTGAACTCTCTATTTCACTAAAGCCAATTTAACTTTATTTTAGTTCATGGAATTATTATGTTTGGAGAAAGTTTCCTTTACTCTAATAATTTTTTGTGTACGTTAGTTAAATTGACTAAAACCGAGGAAAAAAATATACTCAAATGAAGCATAAAGATTAACTAAATTTGTGTCTTCCACAAAATAGTTCAGAATTTCTTTAAATTTGTAAATTTTACCAAAAATGCGTCCATCATGAACTTCGTATGTCACTAAAGACATTCTTGCAATTTTGAACTCCAAATTTTTCCTTCAAACTACAAAATTTTCTTTAACAAGTGAAAAAACTTAGTTATGTCTAATAAATTTTCTTGAATTCGTCGAAAAATATTTATTTATTTTTATGACATCGGCGTGATGCCAACGTTTGTAATACTGTTTAGTTAAAATTTTCTACAAATATTTAAAATTTTCTAAAATTAACCGAAAGTTTTCTTCCTGGTGGGTTCACTGTTTTTTCAGTGTAAATTTATGAAAATCTACCAAAACTTGAAGAATTCTACCGATCTACCAAACAGTAAAAAATCTAAAAAATCTGAATCTGAATCCGTTGCCACAGGCGCAAATGTGTCTATAAAAAAGCCGGCTAATTAAGTTTTGTTTTCATTTAGTTCTGTATAATAATGCCAATTTACTAACTTCTTTCACTATGCCATCGGACATTTGGCTTTAACTCATTTTCTGAAAAAAAAATGCTATGGCAACCATTGTTTATTAATTAAATTAATATTATTGCACTAAATTTATATACCAGTGAACATATTATTTTTATAGTTTTGTATTCACTGAACATGGCGTGTTAACAAATTTCATTTTCTTAAAAACTAAAATGCTTAAAACCACCCAACTAAATTAATATTTCTATTAACCAATTTTCTGAAAATAAAATCCTATGGCTGCCATTGTTTATTAATTAAATTAATATTATTACACTAAATTTATAGACCAGTGATCATTTATTTCCTTTTTCATGTAATACTTGTCAATATTATTTTTATAGTTTTGTATTTACTGAACATGGCGTGTTAACAAATTTCATTTTCTTAAAAAATAAAATTCTTAGGACACCCTTGTTGATTAATTAAATTAATATTTCTATAGAATATTTATAGGCCAGTAAATATTTTTGCATTTATCATGTAATATTACTTAATATTAATTTTATAGTTTTGTATCCACTTGAACTTGGCGTGTTAACAAATTTCATTATTAACATTTTATGATTAATTCTTGCAATGGATATTGAACTTTTTGAAATCAATCAAGCGTACTTTTAGTGACCTTCCTTTAGGTTTATGCAGCAAAGAAAAAATATTCTAATTAATGCAATAAGCAAAACATAAATGAACTTAGTAAAAATACAAGCACTCAAAGAAGAAACGTAATTGTCCATATTTCTTTTAGAGACATTTTGTTATTTTGAAACGTAAAAAGCCGGCATTTCGAATCTTTCGAAATTTTGACAAGTTGATGTTTGATTATTGAAAAGACGATTCTTGGTGTACGCGACTTTTTTATGAGTTATATAGAATCCCAGCAAAAAATGGAAATGAAAAAATATTTACATGGTATTGAATATTACGCAATTTAAATTTAAGGGTGCGCAATTTACACAATATTAAGGAGAAATTTATTTAAATTGACGAAATTTTAATTAAAAGAATGATCATAATCTTTGCTCCAATTTTTTTTATTAGGTTTGGGAATTTTGGAAATTTTCGTCCGTCCGTTAATGTCTTTGAACTAAGGCAGAACTGAATTATTGAATCTCTAGATTTAACGCTTCAAATATGGACAAAGACTTATTTCGAGGATTTTGTATCTTCGGTTTAAATTATTTTTGTTTTTGGAATTAAGAAAATATTTTGTACTTGGAGGTATCTTTTATAATTTGGTATTTGTTTCTACGTAAATTGCTTTAGTAATATATCGCAAAAAGAGCATGAAAATTCCATAAATGTATGTATGCTAATTTTAATTTTATTTGTCCTACACTCAAAAAAAAGTGAACTCTCTATTTCACTAAAGCCAATTTAACTATATTTTATTTCATGAAATTATTATATTTGGAGAAAGTTTCATTTACTCTAATAATTTTTTGCGTACGTTAGTTAAATGAACTAAAAGACGGAAAAAAATTATACACAAATGAAGTAAAAAGTTTTACTAAATTCGTACTTCTCACAAAATAGTTCATTATTTCTTTAAATTTGTAAATTTTACTACAACAGCGTCCGTCATGAACTTCGTATGTCACTAAAGACATTCTTGCAATTTTGAACTCCAATTTTTTCCTTCAAACTACAAAATTTTCTTTAAAAAGTGAAAAAAATTATTTATGTCTAATAAATTTTCTTGAATTTGTCGAAAAATATTTACTTATTTTTGTGATATCAGCGTGATGCCAGCGCTTGTAATACTGTTTAGTTAAAAATTTCTAAAACTATTCAAAATTTTCTAAAATTAATCAAAAGTTTTCTTCCTGGTGGGTTCACTGTTTTTTCAGTGTAGATTTAAAGCTACAAAGGTCCCTAAAACATTTTCTTATTTTAGAGTTGCCGCATCTTTGGTTCCGAATTAATACCAAAATCTTTAAGGTCAAAATCTTTGGATCTACACCCTCAAAAAAAATCGCTTCTTTAACATATGTTCCAAACATATTTTGCAGGAAGCACATATATTATTGCATACTGCCGAAACATTAATATGTTTGTTTTATGTGAACATATTATATGTTTGGAAGCATTTTGAGCCAAAAATATTATATGCTTGAAAGAATTTTTCCCAAACACGATTGTGCTCATTCCCTAACATACTCGTAATTTTCACTTCCACGAATTTTTTTAGTTATTGGCACCTTTCTCTGTAATACAAATAATGTTGAAGAAATTATTCACTTTTATAAATTTTTTTAAATTTTACCTTTCGCCTGCACGGAGAATCGAACCGAGGACCATACAGTTTGTAAGCCAACACACTATCCACTGGGCTACGTAGCTGTTATAGTCACCAGTAGATAATTATCGTTTTAAGTTACATTTATATAGCATAGTTTGCAGCGCCCACGAGCCTATGCAAACATAACATTATTTAACAGAAACATACATTTGTTTGCCACGTGGAGCAGTGGTTAGCATGTCTGCCTTGCATGCAAAGGGTCGTGGGTTCAATCCCTGCTCCGACCGAACATTTTTTTTTTTTTTAATTTACACATTTATATTTATACTATATTAATTTTTTTTAAATGAAACTTCGAAATGTGCGTTATTAAAGATTTATAGTCAGTAACAGTGCTTGATATAAACGAAATTGACTGATTTTTGGATAAAATATTATTTTTTATTGCAAAAATAACAATCTTGTAATAAAAAACTGTTTTTGTACAAAACTTTAAAATTTGGAAGGAATTCAAAAACTAACAAAAGAAGAACGTGGAGTCGAGTATAAACATACATACATAATTTTATAATATAAACATAAATTTATTTAGGAGTGAACAGTTTTTTTCTAGCATTTAACACCATCGCTCTAAAATTCCTTTTATTTTTCTTTAATAATTCATTTTAAAGAAAATAAACTTTTTAAATTGTTTTAGCTGTAAAACTCGAACTTAATGCCCGCTTTTATATTTGATGGTGTCCGTCGACTCCTCGTGGACTACTTTTTAATAAAGAGGAACTAAAGTTTGTTTTTTTTACATTTTACTGTGTAATTTTTCACTATTTCCTCCTTATTTCATTTTACTGTCCCAACTCTAAAAAAGAGTATAGTGCCCTTTCGTTATTTTTATGAAGACCCCTGATTTCTTTTAACGAACCAAGAAAAAAATTGTGCCCATAATGCCAAAATGATAAACAAAACACATGTCCACACATACATAAAATGCTGCTCTCAAGGCGAAAACATAAGCTGTTTGTTTTTCAAATGTCTATTCTCTTGGTTCAGAATGTATATTCTCTTTATTCAAATTAAATAATATTTAGACTTAAACATATCAAATTTTTGGCCTTATCATAAAACAGTTTTCCGAAACAACATACAAGCGGTTTCACAGAAATTGTTCTCGTTTGACTCTTTTGCTGTGTTATATTGATATCTTTCGTCAACTCTCCCGGTTTCCATCTCTATTTCTCTCTATACTCTCTCTGTCGCTTTGAATAAAATATCACAACATATGTATGTTTAGTCGAAATTTGTAAATTTATATATGTTTGTATTCACACATATGATTTTTATGAAACATTCATGCCCCAAACATAATATATTCTAACATATTAACATAGATGTCCCAAACATTTAGTGTTAGTTCAGGAACATTACATGTTCGCACTTAAATATATTGTGGTTTAAAATCGTGCCCGAAACACATTTTGTTTATATCGGAACATATGAAAAACATATTTTTCTAACAGTGTAATTAAACTTTTTTAAGAGCTGTTTTATTTTTTCCTATACCTGGAGATCGGTTTATATGGGGGCTATATAAAATTATGGGGACCATATATATATTATGGACCGATATGCACCAATTTCCACATGGTAGTCAGAGGTCATATACTACACCCTCAAAAAAAATCGCTTCTCTAACATATGTTCCAAACATATTTTGCAGGAAGCACATATATTATTGGATACAGCTGAAACATTAATATGTTTGTTTTATGTGAACATATTATATGTTTGGAATCATTTTGAGCCCAAAAATATTATATGCTTGGAAGAATTTTCCCCAAAGAAGATTGTGCTCATTCCCTAACATAATTTTCACTTCCACGAAATTTTTAGTTCTTGGTACCTTTGTCTGTAATACAAATAATGTTAAAGAAATTATTCAATTTTATAAATTTTTTAAATTTTACCTTTCCGGAGAATCGAACCGAGAACCATACAGTCTGTAAGCCAAGACACTATCCACTGGGCTACGTAGCAGTTATAGTCACTAGTAGACAATTATCGTTATAAGTTACATTTATATAGCATAGTTTGCAGCGCCCACGAGCCCATGCAAACATAACATTATTTAAAAGAAACATACATTTGTTGGCCACGTGGAGCAGTGGTTAGCATGTCTGCCTTGCATGCAAAGGGTCGTGGGTTCAATTCCTGTTCCGACCAAACCAATTTTTTTGTTACACTATATTACATTTTTATAATGAAACTTCGAAATGTGGGTTATTAAAAATTTACAGTCAGAAACAGTGCTTGATATAAACGAAATGGCTTTTGAATAAAATATTATTATTTTTTTGCAAAAATAACAATTTTATAACAAAAAACTGTTTTTGGTATAAAAGTTTGAAATTTTGGAAGAAAATCAAAAACTCTAACAAAAGAAGAGTATAAACATATATAAATAATTTTATAATGTATTTAGGCGTTAACCGTTTTTTACTAGCATTTAACACCATTTTAAATGGCTTTAAAACTTATCGTGTTTTGTACTTAATTTCATTTTTATACCCTTCACCACTACTGTGGTGAAGGGTATAAGTTTGTGCATTTGTATGTAACGCCAAGAAGGAGTAATCATAGACCAACCTTTTAGTATACGGATCGGCTTAGAATTAAATTCTGAGTCGATTTAGCGATGTTCGTCTGTCTGTCTGTCTGTCTGTCTGTTGATGTATTTTTGTGTGCAAAGTACAGCTCGCAGTTTTAGTTCAATTGTCCTAAAATTTGGTATAGGGTCCTGTTTCGGCTCAAAGACGATCCCTATTGAAAAAATCGGTTCAGATTTAGATATAGCTGCCATATATATTTTTCACCGATCTGGTCATAATTGGCATGTATATCAACCGATCTTCCTCAAATTCCGTACATCCGAATATTTTATGAGTCTCGAAAAACTTGCAAAATATCAGCCAAATCGGTTCAGATTTAGATATAGCTCCCATATATAGCTTTCGCCCGATTTACACTCATTTGCCCACAGAGACCAATTTTTTGCTCCGATTTAGTTGAAATTTTGCATAGGGAGTAGAATTAGCATTGTAACTATGCGTGCCAAATTTGGTTGAAATGGGTTCAGATTTGGATATAACTCCCATATATAGCTTTCGCCCGATTTACAGATTTAGATATAGCTCCCATATATATGTTTTTCTGATTTCGACAAAAATGGTCAAAATACCAACATTTTCCTTGTTTTTTACTAACATTGTGTTTCATCCCAGGGCGTTAGCCGATTTAAATTGTAATTCTAGAGTTTTTGCAAAAGTACAAAAAATTGTCTCCATAAAAAGTATTTGTATCTGGAAATGCAAACCTTTATATAGCTCCCAGCTAATTTTAAGTAGTTGAGATGGTAACACAAATGTTGTCTACATAGTGGTGAAGGGTATAATATAGTCGGCTCCGCCCGACTTTAGACTTTACTTACTTGTTACCTTTAAGGCCGTTAAAAAATGTGTGTCCATAATCAAAGACGATTAAAGATGAAGATGTGAATTGGGCTTTGATAGTGTTAGTGTCAGAAACCACACGGTTGAAAAAGACTGTTTTTCATATGTTTGGCTATAAACATTATATGTTTGGAACACAAATTTTTAAACACAATATTTTTGAGTGCAAGCATATAATGTTCATAAACTAGCATAACATGTTTGGGACATATATGTTAATATGTTAGAACATATTATGTTTGGGACATAAAATGTTTGTAAATATAATATGCTTGGATGCAAACATATATTAATTTAGAAATAGCCTATAAACATATATGTGTTTAGTAGCTTGGAGCGCTATTTAACAGGGAGCGATTTTGAATTAAGTTGGTGGTTGTTGCTTGTTATTACAAAATTAACATTTTATTTTTCCTTGGGCAATTGATCAGCTACTTCTTTGATCCTTACAAACTGTGTGGTCCGCTGTTCGAATCCCCGTCCGGCAAAAGGTAAAATTAAAATAAAAAAAAAACATAAAATTGAATAATTTATTCTACAATGTTTGTATTACAGAAAAAGGTGCTAAGAACTAAAAAATCTCGTGGAAGTGAGAAAGATGTGGGGGAATATACAATTGGGCAGAAACAAAATTTTGAGCATTCAGGTCGAAAACCTATGTTGTTAGCACCTATATTACCTGTTTATTTTCATAATTCATTATGATTGTAAATATATAAATAAATAAATAAAATTTTGAGCACAATATTGTTTGGGAGAATTTTTTTAAGCATATAATATTTTTGGGTGCAAAATGCTTCCAAACATATGATATGGTCACATAATAACATATTGTTTTTTGGAAGACAACATTATTGAATTTGGATGCAAAAATACAAAATGTTTGGAAATTGACTACCCAAACATATATTTTTTTAGACCAATATGCTTTCAAACATATTATATATTGGAAGAGATCAAACATATAAATGTTTGGGCAATACCCAAAAATGTATATGCTTGAAGCAAAATATGTTTGGGAGTATATGTTACAGAAGCGATTTTTTGTGAGCGTGCAGAGATTAGCCCCATACTTGTAGGAAAGGCGCTTCGAACTTACTGGTTTGATGCAGACAATTTTTATTTTGCTATTTTCTCAAAAGTTCCCGCAAATGTCTGTGTCGTTTGCACTAAATTATTAATTAAATGTTTCATGAAGTGTTTTTGTTCTTTTAAAAGTTAAAAAATGTGCTAAAATAAGTGAATTAGGTTTTGTTACGAATCCAAAATGAAAAGAGAAACCGAAAAAAAGTTGCAACTTCTCATCGAACATATATGGGGCTAATCTCTGGTTCTCGAGAAAAAAGAATAACAACATGTCCAATTCACATCTTCCTCTTTAATCGTCTTTGGTCCATAATGCCAAAATGATAAACAAAACACTTGTCCACATATACATAAAATTCTCCTCTCAAGGCGAAAACACAGGCTGTTTTTTTCAAATCTCTATGCTCTTGGTTCCGAATGTCTATTCTCTTCTCTTGGTTCCGAATGTCTATTCTCTTTACTCCGAATACTCATTCTTATATTCAACTTAAATAATATTTAGACTTGAGCATATCAAATTGTTGGCCTTATCATAAAACAGTTTTCCGAAACAACATACAAGCGGTTTCACAGAAATTGCTCTCTTTTGATTCTTTCGCTGTGTTATGTTGATATCTTTCGTCAACACTCCCACTTTCCATCTCTATTTCTTTCTCTATACTCTCTCTCTCACTCTCTGTCGCTCTCTGAATAAGATATCACAACCAGGGCTGCCAATTTTGCCGATTTATCGGCAATTTTACTCACAAAATGGACAATGCCGATTTTTTTCCGATATTAACTACGTTCCTTAGACACATAGTTTAGTGAGTTAAAGTTTTTACATTTTGACAAAATTTTTGAAAATATTAAAATAAATTTGAAAAATTTTGGGGAAAAATTCGGAAACAAAACGTGGAGTACTTTGGCTTTTCGAGTTTTGTCAAAATTCGTATGATTCTTCCAAACTCCACAGCAAAGTATACATTTTTAAGCAAAAAACTAAAATTAAATGATAGCTGGAGAATAATTCATTGGATGGAATATTCTGTTCAAAAAAATAACCTAAAATGAAATAAATCAAGTTGTTTTAATACCAAAATTGATAATGATTTACTCAGAATGTGTGATAGAAACTTTTACTAATTATGATAAAATTCTCTATCGGAATATCTATCGGAAACACCATAAAAATCACCTGTTTTGGAAAACACGGGACTTTTTCTTTAGTTTCAAAATATTTAATTTTTAAATAAAAATGTTACTCAATTAATAACAATATTTTAGAATAATAGATTTTTTATACGAAATATTTTTGTTTAACCAGAAAATTATTTGTATGGTCTTGTTATTTGTATACAAAACTGATTTCTTTATATATTTTTTATTGAAATGCATAGTTGTGTGCATTAATTTTCTGTTTTGTATATGCAATAAATACTTTTGTGTTGTGTTTACCCAAAAAATAAGTTTAATTTTAATATTATTTATATTGCCGAGTTTTTGACGATTTTTAAAATGCAAGTGCCGATTACGACGATTTTTGTCGAAAAAAAGTGACGATATTTCTTGAAATTTTATTGGCAGCCCTGATCACAACATATATATGTTTACTCGAAATTTGTAAATTTATATATGTTTACATTCACACATATTATTTTTATGAAACATTCATGCCCAAACATAATATATTCTAACATATTAACATATGTGTCCCAAACATTAAGTGTTAGTTTAGGAACATTACATGTTTGCACTTAAAACACTCGAAAGATATGAAAAACATATTTTTCTAACAGTGTATATGTACGCCTTGATTTGGCTCTTATAATCGTTGTGTTGAAATTTATACTATTTATTTATTTAATCCAAAAGTGAAATTTTAGCCAGTCGATCTACCAAATCGTTTTTTTTTCTTCATTCAAATGAACTTCCAATACATAACTTCTAATGCAATGCAATGAATCCGATAACAGAATAATTGAATAGGTCATATAAATGTTATTGAGGATGATACAAATGTGTATCCAAACTAGTCTTGCTAGGATAAAGATCTTGTGGTTTATGAGAAAACCAATAAGACAAAATCGTAGAAACTTGTTACTTTTACATGTGGATTTTACTCATTATAGTATATAATAGCATACTATATAACATTGTCATAGTGTGATAATGATGAAGATTGAAAATTTTATGATCATAATTCTCATTATTCAAAATATCATGACCTTTAAATAGATTAACGGTATACAACTCAGATATCCAAGCTTCAAACGCAATCGTCAGTTTGGACATTTGAAATCTGACAAGATATCGTGTTGAGTATCAGTGTAGTTTTAAAGGAAAAATGCATTATCATTTTTCTACCATTCGGTATTTGAAAACATTAATACAAATTCTGAATTTAATTATTTACAAAAATGCTGACTGTACATTTTTACTTAGCATTTTATTTCTCATTACTTCCGTAAGAATTTCCTTAGTTTCTATCTGAAAGATACGAATTGTGTTTCAATACAAAGGTAGTAAATATCAACAATCAAACTGTCATCTCTCTGTACTATGGCTGTATCTATTCACAATGCGGTAAACTATTTAATTATTTTGTAAATATTTACAAAAGTCATTTTAGAGAAAGGCTTACATCATCATAACGGCAAATAAATCATGTGTGTTATCTTAAGATTTATATATTTGACAAAGTTAGAGAATGGTGACTAGCACGTGTTCTCATAACCAGTTCAGGTGGGGTACTTCCCATATATTTAGCTTTAGATCTATTGCAATTGCAAATATGGAAGTTTTAGATTAAATTTAGACTGAGGCAACATATGTTTACGCTGTAAGCCGTAAATGGATGTTGTGTTTGGCGTAATTCAAAACCGGTTTGGTATGATACTGAGAGAGAAATATGTAGCTTCTTTGTTTCATTTCCGAAAAGAAATATTGTGTATGTGAAAACAATCAATTTAATACAATCTCGTGCAAAAGACGTTTAAATTGCAATTATAGTTAACTATAGTGGTAATAAATCAATAGTAAACTATTCGTATTTAATAGTTTGCTAATTAAACAGAGAGTTATCGTAAACGGCAATAAAGTTGTAAATCATATACCACTTTTATGATACTATTTGAAGTGGGGACTTAACATGTTTGAATGCACAAAATAAACTAGCACACAATAAAATCATAATACTATAAGATTTGCACATTTTATGATATGTCTATAGGCAAATTATTATATGTACCAATAATTGTAACAGATAGCTAATTATTTTATTGTCTTAATTAAATAAAAAAAATATTCCAAGATAGTTATTATTTACCGTTCAGATTATAATAGATTTTCCTTTTCCATGAAACGAAATTTTAGATAAACTGGTAGACATTTTTTTCGATTTTTTTATCTATTTCGATTTTTTATTTTATTATTATTTTCTTAGAAATTTTTCAATTTTTCACTCCGTATCCCAAGTATATAAGTCTCAAAAATTTGGTGCTGAACGTCGGTACAAAACTCAATGATGGCAACCATCCAAACAAAACCAGCAAAAAAGCGTCGCCAAAAAAGTAGTAAACATGTTCTTTTTGGATCCGGAAGTGGTGCAAAATTGGCGCAGAAGCGATGAATTTAACCAAGAAAATTTCATTAAAAGTCAGCCAACGAAAAATTTTCATTGATATAACGAAACATTTTCATTAATACAATGAAAATATTCGTTAATAGTACGAAACGTTACGTTGATTGACAGAAAATTCGTTATATTAACGAATTTGTTTCATTGGATGACTTTTAACGACACATTTCGTTAATATAACGACACTTTTTCTATTAGGCTTGTCATAGGACGGATGTCCTCCATTTCAACAGCCGTTGCACTGAATTTGCATCACTTCTTAATACTACGTTCGCACTAGACACGAAATCTCGCTATTTAGAACCAAAATCTCTTTACAAATCTCAAGTGTTCGGACTGGCAAAATAACGAGATTTCGTAGATTTGAGGATTTAACAGCTGTTTGTAAATATATCAATACAAACACAAACCCCTATGTGCACACGCACACATTCATCTACATGGAAAATTGCGACAGGGTTGCAAAAAGCACATTTTTAGTACTAAAACCACAGTTGTACAAGGCAGTATAGAAGATTTTGAAAGAGATTTTGTTGAAATCCTCTACGAGCCACCTGATATTTGTCTATTGGGAATCTACTGAGATCTAGGAGGATTTCGGCCAAAATCCTCGTTTACGAGTATTTCGTGTCTAGTGCGAACGTAGTATAAGGTGTGATTCGAATCCAGTGTTTTGGATGTTAATGAAAACCATTAGTAATATTTTGTCAAATAAATAATTTCTATAACTTTTTATGATTTTTAATGCATTCTAACGCTTGTCTGAAACGTTTGAACTCAAATATATTTTATTAGCATTTTTTTCGACAAAATTTTAATAATTTGTACCATTTCATTAATTCTTACTCTGTTTTTAATCCATTTGAAACAAAAAAGTTAAAATTACCCATTGAAAATATAAAAACAGCGAGTTATAAAAAATTCAATGAAAATAACTTTCTGGTGTAGTTGAAATAAAGAACATCTTTGGGAGGAAATTTTTGGAATTGCTTTTAAAGTTGTGCCTTTGGAACAACTTCCAAATTTTTTGCTAGGATGTAGCGGAAGCGGTTTTCTACCATTGTATGGAGACTTTTTTGATGTAGGAATCTGCTTACTCTAGATGGGTTCACAATTATATTGTAGGCTTGCCATCAAACTATTTCTTTTCGCAGCATTATGTCTTGTTGTGTTATAATAAAGTGTGATTTTTTAGCTATAATATTTTTTGCAACATTGGTTTAAATAGCTTACACTCAAAAAAAAGCGAACCCTCTATTTCACTAAAGCCAATTTAATTTTATTATGGTTCATGGAATTATTATGTTTGGAGAAAGTTTCCTTCGCTCTTATACTTTTTTTGCGTATGTTAGTTAAATCAACTTAAAATCGGGGAAAAAGATATACACAAATAAAGCATAAGGATAGAATTGCACCCATCTTGAACTTCATATGGTACTAAAGACATTCTTGCAATTTTGAACTCCAATTTGTTCCTTCAAACTACAATTATTAATTATGTTTAATAAATGTTCTTGAATTTTTCGAAAAATATGTATTTATATAAAATTTTCTGTAAATAACCAAAGTTTTCTAAAATTAACCAAAACGATTTGGGTGAAATTTCCAAGGAAGGTTAGGAGTGATGTCTAGACAAAGACCCGCTACTTTATTTTTCGATATTTGGTCGCGGTTGTGGACCACCCCTTTATACGATTTTTTTTTTAAAGTACAGTAAAAAAAATTCTGTGATTTATGGTATGGTGACCATGTAACATGTTTGTCACTAAAATGTTATTTTCTCTTCAAATATAACCTGCTTGCCGAAATCATATACATGATTTCCGAGAAAATAACTTGGTTGCGAAAACTATGTTACATCGTCACCACCCAAAAATAACATTTTGCTCTTAAACATGTTTGAGGATCGTCGATAAATGGGAACTCGGTACATAATTTTATGATTTTTCCACAGGCTTCTGCCAGACTTTTTTAGGTAGAAATCTTAAATTTACATGAAGTTGGCAGGCAACGTTGAGGGTGCTTCATTTTCCGGTATATGTTTGGGAAAGGCATGTTCTCCGTGTCCAACACTTTAACAAATATTAATATGGTAAATTTTTACGTACTTTTACTTTTTTCGATTTTTTGGACGGTATGTTGAGGAGAAGTATACCTCCCCTTGAAAAAACCACGCTTGAAATTCATAGAAAATGTAGAATATTGTCCAACGATTTGAATACCGAACAATTAAAAAACAAAAAATTGGTTGAAAGGGTACACCCCCAACCCGACGATTGTTAAGCTGGTCCGTTTTACACCTGCATAATCGACCTCTTTCTGTATATAAACGAAAAAACATGTCCGATTTTTCTGAAATGTACGGGACACGTGTGTGGAAACCATGGAGTGATTAATCAGTACTTTAGTTTTTGTGCCAGACTTCCCCTGACCCTACTCTTTAACGGAGTTCAAATATTTTCGAATTTGTTTTCAGATCGAAGGATATACTAAGTTAACGAAAATATGCTTCGGGAGGCGCAGCGAAGCGGGCCGGGTTACGCTAGTTAATTTATATTTATTTAAATTTTCCTATGATTTATTCATATTATCCCATGGAAAATTTTATGCCCACAAAAGTCAAGTGATAACTTAAATTGATGTTTCAAAATAATAACATTTCGAAACGGTTATAAAATGACCCTACAATATCATGAATTTCCTTTGCAGTTTGTATATTTAATTAATTTAATCTGAGTGAATATCATAACTGGTTTTTATTTGTTATATAACATTAAAAAATTATTCAAAACTATGTCATTTATATATCAACAACAAAATATGACCTGCAATTATTTTCACATATTTTATTTGAGTTTCTTTGCTTTGTGCTAAGTACGTATTCTTTGAAAAGGGTTTTAAAGTTCATCGTTATAATATATGTTAATAAAATTCTTATAATTCACTTCAGACTTTTTGTAATTAAAACAATGACGTCCACATGAAATAAAATACAATGCTCGTATAAAAGTACTGAAATTAGTTTTTGTATTATTTTCAACGGAAAAGGGAAACTTAAAAGTTATTTAATTGTCGTACTGTTTCAAATTGACAATTTTGATGTCTACAAAAATATCACACCATATTTCCTATTAAAAAGTTGATTGAAGATGAAAATGTAATCTATTAAGAAATTAACTGATACAACTCTTTTTTATTCCAATATAAAAAGACAGACAAAAATATCACCATATTTGCTATTAAAATGGTGATTGAAGATGAAAATTTAATCACTTAAAAACTACAATGTAATCACAACAATGATACAACTCTTTTTTTATTCCAATATAAAAAAAGTTAGTTAAGAAAATGATTGAAAAGGTTTACATTTTAATGAAAATATTAATTAGCCCAATATATTTTTTTAATTTTAATTAATTAACGGAAATTTCTAGTCCTAATTTTTATGCAAAAATTTTTTGAAGCTAAGATTATAAATTTTCTTTTAATAAAAATTTCAGTCATTTTTCAATTGCGTGTCCTTAAATTTAGGCCGCATTTTCTTTCATATAAGATCAATATTGTTTTCAATATAGGTAAGTATTTTTTTTTTGGGTGTGCCCTTCAACGCTTACAAGTTATCTTTTAAGTATTTGTAACTAAAAGTTTATAAAATTAAAACAGGTTATATGTATATATTTTCTTTTTAATTTATATCTGCATTTTTTGGGTTGCTTTTTCCATTGTTTAATAAATAACATATATTTTTTATCGTCATAACGAAGATGGGAAATACTACGTAAAATTTATCTCTAATTTTGATAATGAAAAGTCAACATTCCAATATATGGACCCAAAATCTCACATACAAATAAAAACAACAAATCACAATAAAAAATTTTTGAATCATCAAAAAAATATGAACGAGTGGAAGAATTCAATTTCATTAGAAATTTACGCTTCAATGAGAATTGCTTGCTAACACCTGAAATTTGACAATTTTTTTTTAACTTATTAACGTATCTGTGATAATGTGTCATTTGCGTAAAATATTTTTTGTGCGTAAGTTATACAGAAAAAATTAGCTTGAAAATTGTTTTGAAATAAATTATTGAAAAAAGCTAAAAAGCCTTTTTTGCTTTGTAGTCAAGATAAGAAATATCAAAAAATTTAAAGACGAAATTAATGAAAAATTTTTCAGAATTATTGAAGCTTCCGATTTCGTCGGAAGTACTCAAAAATGTATACATATAAATTGAAATTAAACATAAAATGTGCAGATTTTCTTTTTCATTGGCATTTTATTTTAACATCTGGATGTACATCAGCTGTAATAGGTTTAGGCACACTGAAAAAAATATTGCCCTAACGTGAAAGATTATGCAACTTAAATTTTAGGATACGCAATTTTACACAATATTAAGGAAAAATTTACTTAAAATAAATACATTTCAATTTAAAGAAATTTCATAATTTTTCCTTTAAAAATTGTATTCTTTAAATTTAGGATATGTATCTTTGAAAGTCTTTTAAGTAAAGCAAATTTTTCTTAAAGTAATGAAAGACTTTTTTGATTTAATTTTAATTAAATTAAATTCACCTATAAATTATTGACATTTTTTTTAAGTACGTAATAGAAAATACGTAATAATTTAAAAATTAAAGGCGAAAGGAATATGCATTTTTTGTAATCCGATAAAAGCCTTCATCATCCGATAAAAGCCCTCATCAGAATTAGTTATGGATATAAAGAGTAATAAATAAAATTGGATATAAACTCTATGAGGGGCATCACTTCGAGCCGAGTCTTTCCGAAATAATTTCACAATGTTTTACAATTTCTTTCAGATTGATTGTGAAGAAGAAGGGATTCAACGGTCCAAAAAATCATTGAATGGCAATATTTCACAATTACACACAACCGCAAATGACTTTCAGTCGTATCGCATTTTAACCTCCAAATTAAATGTGGGTGTCTTAAAAAAGAATGTCAGCCCTTAGGTTAGGTTAGGTGGCAGCCCGATGTATCAGGCTCACTTAGACTATTCAGTCCATTGTGATACCACATTGGTGAACTTCTCTCTTATCACTGAGTGCTGCCCGATTCCATGTTAAGCTCAATGACAAGGGACCTCCTTTGTATAGCCGAGTCCGAACGGCGTTCCACATTGCAGTGAAACCGCTTAGAGAAGCTTTGAAACCCTCAGAAATGTCACCAGCATTACTGAGGTGGGATAATCCACCGCTGAAAAACTTTTTGGTGTTCGGTCGAAGCAGGAATCGAACCCACGACCTTGTGTATGCAAGGAGGACATGCTAACAATTGCACCACGGTGGCAACCCTTAATCTAGGGGTTGTCTCAAATGCTTCAACTTTTAGACATTTTGTTCTTCAGAATGTTAAATGTCGACTTTCCGTAAACTTCGAAAATCAAGACATTTCCCCCCACTGTGCCAAATTGCATTAACGAAATACAAACACTGCACTTATCGATTGCACAAAAAATTAAGAAATTTAAAGTGATCTCATATGAAATAAATAAGCAAACTACCAGAAAACACGAGAAAGTATTCATGTACTGTCATAAGAATTCAAAACAAAACTCGTTTCTCCAAATCCCACCCCCTTCCCCACTCAAATTGAAATAACAATAAGTCTCATTACTTTAAACTCTGTATAATTAAATTTTAGGGAAGTGAATGGGCACTTTTCACCTCACGCCTCAATTTGACATCGAATCGAACAACACAATCGCAGCTGTGACGGCGACGATAACGTTCGTACGGAATTATTCATCACGAGACTTTATTGTAATCTCGATTGAATTGCATAGACAAGTTTGAATGAATGGGATGATGGTGGGACGCGAGTTAAAGCTTGAGTTCTTTCTTTGCAAAAACAAAACCAAACAATCTAACTGACAATACAAGATCGAACGTGTAAAAATGTTTATTATACAATAATAAAAAATTAATTAAAAATAGAAATATGTGAGTCAAATGTTTTGAAAATACTCTTAAGTTGATTGAAAAGCGATTAAAAGCACTGGAAAAATTTCCAATTAAAGAGTTAAAACAATAATAGGCCTGTTTTCTTTTAGTACTGGATGCAACATTTGTATGAGCTATCCAGAGCATCGTTGCACTGGTGTTCTATCCAGAACATCTCATCAGTGCAAATCGGCACGGTGTTACCAGATCGCATTTTCATAAAGTGACGTTTCTTCGATTCACAGTTTTGTTTATCGAGTAACATGAAATTAAAAGTGGTAAAATATTGTAAATAATCATAGCAGCACTTCATACATAAAAAATAAAGGATTTCTCCTCTTTTCTGTGATTTCTCTTTTTTTCTGCGTAAACAGCTATTGCCAGTGTCGCACATTTTTCGACAAGTCCTGGATAAATGAGTACTCCGTTTTCCTTTAGTCTGTCACAGCTTAAGGTATACAGTATTAAAAATAACAAGAGTATTATACGGTACTTGGACGACGGGCTTGATAATTTCTACACTGAAAAAATATTATCCTAATTTGAAAGATTATGCAAAGGTTACGCAATTTACTTAATATTAAAGTCAAATTTCTTTAAAATAATTAAATTTTAATTAAAAGAAAGTTCATAATCTTCTTCTTTTCATTAAATTTAGAACGCAAATCTTGAATATTTGTGTCCCTCTCTTTAAGTCATATATTTTTGAACTAAGAAAACATTCCTTAAAGTAAAGAAAAATACTTTTGATCTAAAGAAATAGTACAGTAATCCCTCGATTTACGTCGTTTCGATTTACGTCGTCAAATTTTTTGTTCCATCAAACTTCGATTTGCGTAAAATAAGTATCAACCATAAGCGAAATAAGTATCAACGATGATGACATCGAAACATTTTTTTTTCTGAAATTCTTACCGAAATTAGTGAATTACCTTTATTTTTGAAGTTTTTTATTATGTACACGCACATACATACATAAATGGACTTAGGAGAAGTATGAGCAATTTTTAATTCAGTTTACGTCGTTTCGATTAACGTCGTCAAATTCCGTAACCAATCACGACGTAAAACGAGGGATTACTGTATTTCAATTAACTGATATATTAAATATTTAGATAAATCACTTCAAATGTAGTTTAAGATTTATTTTGACGATTTTGCATCTTTGGTCTAGAGTTTTTTCGTTTGGAATTAAGAAAACAGTTTTTACTTTGAAGTATTTGTTATAATTTGGATTTTGAAACTGGCATTTGTTTGTACATGAATATATCACCAAAGGAGATTAAAAATTCGATAAATGAGATCTGTACCGAAATTTTACTTTTATTTATCCTAGATTTAAATCCCTTAAAAATGTCTTTATTTTAAAGAAGCCGCGTCTTTGGCTCGGAATCAATACCAAAATCTTTATTAGAAAGACAAAATTTTTTAATATAAGTAAACTTTTTTTGAGTGTAATTTCGCAGTGAAATGTCCCTATAAATGTTATTGGGCCACCTGTAATATAAATTTTCAGCGTGTATGAGCCATAATGTGATTACAAAACATTTTATAGTTGGAATTGCTCACGCAAAACTTGAAATCGTGACCAAAGATTATGCCATATTTTTAATCGAGATTCCGTTTATCATTTGTTCAATATCATATTCAATATTGTGTAAATCAGTCCACTTTAATAGATGCAAACACTCGTCATATGATTATTACATATGTAACATACAGGCAAAAGTTCCACTATCTATTATTACTCAATACTTTCTAAGTAAGTAACATTTCTAAAACTATTCTATAAAAAATGCTATTTTAATACCTCAAAACTGATCATGTTAAAAAACCAAATATTTTTTTAATGTAATATGAGTTTTATAATCCTTTACGTTTAGTGATTATAAAAGTCAATAATGAATATGATATGAATAGATATTAATGTCTTATCCACAATGAAAAACTGAACTTAATTTTAGTTAATAACAAATTGACCTAACTGTATACTAAACAGTTATTGCCACACATTAGGGAAATATTTCTTTTGTATAAGGATATTTTAAACTGTTATAAGCAAGGTTCATAATTGCATATTTGACAGCTAAAAGAAAATTCCATACCCCGAGGTGACCAAGTTTCAACTACATACAGGTCAGCCCACTACACAGTGCTTCGAAAGCGGAAAAAACTGTGCTCCGATTTTTATTCTAAATCTGTTTTAATAGTGTATGATATCGAGCTTCGAATAAAAAAATTAAATTTAACAAAATTTTATTCCTATAGAAATTTTTTTCAAAATTTTATTTCTACAGAAGATATTGACCAAATTTTGTTTCTATAGAAAATTTCATTTATATAAAAATTTTGTCAAAACTTTATTTATAGAAAATTTTCTGAACATTTTATTTCTATAGAAAATTTTTCAAAATCTTATTTCTATAGAAGATTTTCTTAAAATTTTATTTCTATAGAAAGTTTAGTCAAAATTGTATTTCTATAGATAATTTTGTCAAAACTTTATTTATATAGAAATTTTTCTGAAATTTTTATTTCTGTAGAAAATTTAGTCAAAATTTTATTTCTATAGAAAACTTTGTCAAAACTTTATTTATATAGAAAATTTTCAGAAAATTTTATTTTTATACAAAATTTTTCAAAATCTTATTTCTATAGAAGATTTTGTTAAAATTTTATTTCTGTTGAAAGTTTAGTCAAAACTTTATTTATATAGAAATTTTTTAACAAAATTTTATATATATATATATAGAAAATTTTTGACATTTTATTCCTTCAGAAAATTTTTGACAAAATTTTATTTCTATAGAAAATTTTGTCAAAATGTTATTTGTCAAAATTTTATGTCTATAGAAAATTTTGTCAAAATTTTACTTCTATAGAAAATTTTATCAAAATTTTATTTCTATAGAATATTTTCTAAAATTTTTAATAATAATGAAGGGATTTGGTTTGAATGAGTTTTTGTCCTGTATTGTGTTTTATATTAATTTTATTAGGTTTGCCTTTTCGATTTTAGTTTACTGTTTGTTGTAAACTATCATTCACAAAAATGAAATTCTGTAAACATTAGAAATTAACGTTATTTGTTTTTTTTAATTTTAACATTTTTATATCTCTAAATTTCCTTATTTTTTTGATTTTGTTTTATAAATGTTGTACGTTTTTCCATTCAAAAAATAAAATTATGCTAGATTTGAAAAAGTAGCGTTATTTTTGCAAAAGTTTGTGAAAATTACATTTTTTCTTTCAGGACTTGTAACAAAAAATATATAAAAATAGTTTTGGACATCAAGAAGGCCCTTCAAGGTTTCGCTTCCCTACGGGATCGAAGCACTGTGCACTAGAGATCCACATACTTCCAAACTTAGAGCAAAAGACCACACAAAGAAAAAATTATGTTGATATCTTTATCCGTTCAAAAGTTCGCGAATAATTAAAAAAAAAGTGATTTGGAAGCATTGTGCGCCGTGCGACTTCCAAATTTAAAAATATTTCCCCAAGATTAATTGAAGAATACGTATTTTTTTAGAAGAAAAAACACACATATCTTGAAAATGTTTTCTTTTATGGGCTAAGTGATTATCGGACCACACTCGATTTGATTTAAATAATAATTAACATCAAAATATATTTAAAGCAGATTTCAAAATCTTTGTATCCAAGAAATGTTAGATTCCATTTCGAATCGGGATGCTTGTAAATCTCTCTAGGGCAATTAAAACTCGCCAGGAGATTCCAACAAAATTGAGTTTTTTTGTACTAAAAAACAAAATTAAAAATAAAAGAAAACCTTCGTACCTATAATTACATGTCGTTTTGCTGTGTTTTGGCACCATTTATTAACAAATATAGTAGACCCCCAAATGGAATCAATCTTTCTGTATACTTCAAATGGTAATATGGCCATATATTACATATTTATAATTAAATTAGTGACAATGCAAATGTTAAAATTTTTGTAAAGGTGAAAGAGAAAGGTTTCGAAGACAATATTACTAATTATACGTCTATAGATATTTTTGTCAAAATTTTATTTCTATAGAAAATTTAGTCAAAATTTTATCTCTATAAACAATTTTCTCAAAATTTTATTTCTATAGAAAATTTTGTCAAAAATTGTATCTCTATAGACAGTTTTCTCAAAATTTTATTTCTATAGAAAAATTTGTCAAAATTTTATTTCTTCTGAAAAATTTGTCAAATTTTATTTCTTTTGAAAATTTTGTCAAAATTTAATTTCTTTAGAAAACTTTGTCAAAATTTTATCTCCATAGACAATTTTCTCAAAATTTTATTTCTATATAAAATTTTGTCAAAATTTCATTTCTTTTGAAAATTTTGTCAAAATTTTATTTCTATATAAAATTTTGTCAAAATTTTATTTCTATATTAAATTTTGTCAAAATTTTATTTCTTTAGAAAACTTTGTCAAAATTTTATTTCTATAGAAAACTTTGTCAAAATTTTATTTCTTTTGAAAATTTTGTCAAAATTTTATTTCTTTTGAAAATTTTGTCAAAATTTTATTTCTATTGAAAATTTTGTCAAAAATTTAATTCTATGGAAAATATTGTCAAAATTTTATTTCTACGAAAATTTTTTTCAAAATTTTATTTCTATGGAAAATTTTGTCAAAAATTTATTTCTATAGAAAATTTTCTTAAATTTTATTTCTATAGAAAATTTTCTTAAAATTTTATTTCTATAGAACATTAAGTCAAAATGTTATTACTGTAGAAAAATTTTTCAAAATTTTATTTCCATAGACTTTTCTTATGTATTTTGATCTGTTGAATTCGAAAAAAAAAAAATGTTATGTTTTCGCACTTTTTTCACTAAACAAACTATAACTCGAGTTAGAAATGCCCATTATATGTTGGTACTTAAATGAAAGGTATTGAGATGACGAATAATAATTGAATCTGTGATAAGTTAGGTTAGGTGGCAGCCCGATGTATCAGGCTCACTTAGACTATTCAGTCCATTGTGATACCACATTGGTGAACTTCTCTCTTACCACTGAGTGCAGCCCGATTCCATGTTAAGCTCAATGACAAGGGACCTCCTTTTTATAGCCGAGTCCGAACGGCGTTCCAAATTGCACTGAAACCACTTAGAGAAGCTTTGAAACCCTCAGAATTGTCACCAGCATTACTGAGGTGGGATAAATCACCGCTGAAAAACTTTTTGGTGTTCGGTCGAAGCAGGAATCGAACCCACGACCTTGTGTATGCAAGGAGGGCATGCTAACCATTGCACCACGGTGGCTCCCGTGTGATAAGTTGAGTGGTTCAAAAAAGGACTAAGGACACGTCCTGGCACAGTTTAGTAAAACCGTACTATAGAAAAAAAAGTAATGAACCAACCTTGGACAACGTGCTAAGAACCTATTTCATTTTGAGCATACGAAATGCACCAGAAAGGAAATAAATTTTGAAATATTAAACAATAGAAAATTCTAAAAATTGCATATAAGTTAATGTATAGATCCAATAAGATTTTAAAATCATGAGATTATAGAATAAATAAATTATTCAAAAATTTAAAAATTGCGATAAATTGGAGCATCGGTACCAGTCCTATGGTAGGTCTGTCAGTGGCACAAAAGGCGAATAAAATATCCATATTTTGAAACAAAAGGCAACCGCATTAAATTAAACGGCCTTTTTGCCTGTAAATTAATTAATCTGAAATTCAAACTTTTTGATCAAAATAATTTTTTTTAATGTAAACATAATTAACGAAAAACACCTCATTTCATTTTTTTGCCATCAGTTTTGTTCTTTTCCTATTGAGATATTTTTATTTGAGTTTATAAAAAGTAAACATCTCTCATGTTTACCTTATTTTTTCTCTCATAAAAAGCCGGGCTTTTTATAATCTACATAAAGAAAATTTTATACTTTGTATTTTTAGAGAATCTCTGAAAACAAAAAAAAACAACTCTCCATGGGTTATTTGAGTTCAATCAGTAAAGGTACTCGCGAGCACTATTATTCATTTTACGCAGTTCCCAAAACTTACCATTTTCTTTTGTATAACCCCAGTGGTGAGCCATTATTGCAGTAGTACCTTAAAGTTTTTTGTTTGGTTGTGTCAAGAAAGAAACTACTAATTATAATATTTTTGTATTTTTTCGAATTCACTTCAGATCTCTGAAACACAAGATCTCAAAAAGCACTTGAAATAACCGTTAATAAAAGTTGTGTTACAAAAAAAATTTCCAGCGATACGAGCTGTTTGTCTGCTAAGTGATGACTGACTACAAATGTCTGTCGATGAATCGCTCAATTCCGTAAAGAGCAACAACAGAACAGAACTGAACTGAGATTGACGCAGACGTTGGCGCTGCTGGAATTAAGTTAAATTGTTAGTGGCATTGGTGCTGCTGTTATCGTCGGCACCGGTCAATATTATTATGAGTACTGCACGAAATCGTCACCATCATTTTACAAAATATCCGAATGTAGTAGCAAATAATAGTGTGCGATGCGTTCTTGTTTGTTTACGTTCATAGTAGACAACAGAAACAGTAGCCATACCAGTCAGATTATGAGGTCCGGAACTGGCATTGGCGTAGCTAAAGGGGGTCCTGTGGGGTGCTAAGCCACCCCAGAAAAATGTTAGCCCCCACCAGAATATACATACACTGTAAAAAAGGTTACTTGGACCCAAAGATTTTGACCTTCCCCCAAGGATTTGGATTGATTACGAGTCAAAGATTCAGCTTCCTTAAAATAAAGAAATTTTTATACCCTCCATTACATTTGTAAAGCATCGAAATATTGGTCTAAGACCCCATAGAGTATATATATTCTGGTTCGTGGTGAAATTCTGAGTCGATCTAGCGATATTGATGTAGGTCGGATGGTTTCGCAAATGGGCCATATCGGACCATTTTTACGTATGGCCCCCATATAAACCGACCCTCAGATTTGGCTTGAGGAGCCTCTTAGAGAAGAAAATGTATCCGATACGTTTGAAATTTGGTACGCCGTATTCATATATGGCCACTAACACCCATGCAAAAATTGGTCCATATCGGTTCATAATTATATGTAGCCCCCATATAAACCGATCCCCAGATTTTGCTTGCGGATCCTCTTGGAGCAGCAAAATACATCCGATTCGGTTGAAATTTGGTACGTGGTGTTAGTACTGGCACAAAAAGACTGTTTTTCAAACGTTTGAGTGCAAAAATTATATGTTTGGAACTCAAATTTTTTAACACAATATTTTTAAGTGCAACCATACAATGTTCATAAACTAGCATAACATGTTTGGGACATAGTATATGTTAATATGTTAGAACATATTATGCTTGGGACATAAAATGTTTGTAAATATAATATGCTTGGATGCAAACATATATCAATTTAGAAACAGGCTATAAACATATATGTGTTTAGAAAGAGAGACCTAGAGAGTAAGCTGCAAGTAAAAGAATGGAAGTAACCAATTGGCGCCATAAAAATATATATACACAAAGAAAATTCCATTAAAATTTTTTACTACCAGTGTAAGCCTAAGGCGAAAGATAATATGTTTGAACAATACAAACAATATTTTGTTTGGACCAATCCTGAAACTATTTTTGCTTGAAGCAAAATGTGTATGGGGTTTATGTTACAGAAGCGATTTTTTTTGAGGGTGAGGGCCCCCATATAAACCGATCCCCAACCACATAAAAATTCGTCCATATCGGTTTATAATTGTATATAAACCCCATATAAAGCGACCGCCATATTTCACTTATGGCTTTCTAATTACCGCGAAAAAGTACATATCGGTTCGTAATTATTTATAGATTCCCCTATAGATACCGGTCAATAACTGCATTATATTGGTATGTAATCTGCCTTTTTTTGTATAGTATATACCACGTATGGACTAACTTACAATTTAGAAGACGATGTTAAGAAGTTTTAAGATACCTTGCCTTTAACAAGTATTACCATAAACCAAGTGAAGGTACAAATTCGGCCTGGCCGAACTTACAGCCGAACTATATTTAACACTAGGCTCTATAAAATTAATATTAGGCTACAATTTTTTCTTTTTTCAAATAAATGGCAATGTAAAAAAAAACTAAATTATAACAGACACTTCAAAGTAAATAACGTTTTTTTTTTTTTAATTAAAAAAAAATTAAACCAAAGATCTAAAATCCTCCAAATAACTTCTAGCCTTTATTTGAAGCTTTTTATCTTTAATCCAAAGATTGCTTTAAAGATTATTTTAAAAATGATTTTTTACTTTACATAAAACAAAAGATTCCTTGCGTCAAATACATACTACTTAAACAAAGAGACCCAAATTTCAAAAATGCATGTCCTAAATTTAATGAAAAAAATTTTAAAACAACGATTTTGACAATTTAAAAAACTAAATTATAACAGACACTTAAAATTAAATAAGGGTTTCTAAACAAAAAAAAACTTGAAGTTTTTTTATCATTAATCAAAAATCATTTTCTTACGGATTTAAGGAAGGTAAGCAAATTACAACAATTCGTGTCCTAAATTTGATAAAAAAAGCAATTTGAGGCAACGATTTTGAATTTTCTTTTAATTAAAAATTATTTATTTTTTTTATAAATCTAATCTTACGTAAATTGCATGTCCTAAACTGTATGTTGTATAATCTTCCATATTAGGTCAGTGTTGATTACAAGGCAAAAAAAAGTTCCCTACACTGTTAGAAAAACATGCTGATAAGTCCCCGGTCTAACAAAGAAAAACACATTTTTTTTGTCAAAATTCGTTTTTATTATTCAACATAGTTCCCTTCAAGAGCGATATAACGTTTATAACGACCTTCCAATTTTTTGATACCATTTTGATAGTACTCCTTCGGTTTTGCCTCAATATAGGCCTCAGTTTCGGCGATCACCTCTTCATTGTAGCCAAATTTTTTCCCTGCGAGCACCCTTTTGAGGTCTGAGAACAAGAAAGAGTCGCTGGGAGCCAGATCTGGAGAATACGGTGGGTGGGGAAGCAATGACTTGTGGCACGGTGCGTTGTCTTGGTGGAACAACACTTTTTTCTTCTTCATATGGGGCCGTTTTGCCGCGATTTCGACCTTCAAACGCTCCAATAACGCCATATAATAGTCACTGTTGATGGTTTTTCCCTTCTCAAGATAATCCATAAAAATTATTCCATGCGCATCCCAAAAAACAGAGGCCATTACTTTGCCAGCGGACTTTTGTCTTTCTTTCCACGCTTCGGAGACGGTTCACCGGTCGCTGTCCACTCAGCCGACTGTCGATTGGACTCAGGAGTGTAGTGATGGAGCTATGTTTCATCTATTGTCACATATCGACGGAAAAACTCGGGTGTATTACGAGTTAACAGCTGCAAACACCGCTCAGAATCATCAACAAGTTGTTGTTTTTGGTCAAATGTGAGCTCGCGCGGCACCCATTTTGCACAGAGCTTCCGCATATCCAAATATTGATGAATGATATGACCAACACGTTCCTTTGATATCTTTAAGGCCTCTGCTATCTCGATCAACTTCATTTTACGGTCATTCAAAATCATTTTGTGGATTTTTTTGATGTTTTCGTCGGTAACCACCTCTTTCGGGCATCCACTGCGTTCACCGTCCTCCGTGCTCATTTCACCAGGCTTGAATTTTGCATATCAATCAATTATTGTTGATTTCCCTGGGGCAGAATCCGGAAACTCATTATCAAGCCAAGTTTTTGCTTCCACCGTATTTTTCCCCTTCAGAAAACAGTATTTTATAAAAACACGAAATTTCTTTTTTTCCATTTTTTTCACAATAACAAAAGTTGCTTCACAAAAGACGCTCTATCTCACAAACTAATTGACTTACAGACGTCAAATTTTGACACGAATCATTTGAAGGTTGGTACTATATAAAAATAATATGCATTTAATACTAGCGACGCCATCTATGTGTCAGACCGGGGACTTATCAGCCAACCTGTTAAACTGTATGTTGCACAATCTTTCATATTAGGTCAGTGTTGACTACAAGGCAAAAAAAGTTCCCTACACTGTTAGAAAAACATGTTTTTAATATGTTCCGATATAAACAAAATGTGTTTCGGGCACAATTTTTAAACACAATATATTTAAGTGCAAAAATGTAATGTTCCTAAACTAACATTAAATGTTTGGGACATATATGTTAATATGTTAGAATATATTTTGTTTAGGACAAGAATGTTTCATAAAAATATTTTTTGTGTGAATGTAAACATATATAAATTTACAAATTTCGAGTAAGCATATATATGTTGTAATATTTTATTCAGGGAGCGACAGAGAGGTAGAATCAAAAGAGAGCAATTCTTGCGAAACTGCTTGTATGTTGTTTTACGTGTTCATTTGTTTTGGCTATGCGCTTGGCATGTTAATAAGGCTTGGCCAAAAATTGGATATGCTTAAGTCTAAATATTATTTAATTTGAACATTAAATTGCGTATTCGGAGTAAAGAGAATAGACATTCGGAACCAAGAGAATAGACATTAAAAAAAACAGCATGTGTTTGTGCCTTGAGAGCAGCAATTTAAGTATGTGTGGACATGTGTTTTGTTTATCATTTTGGTATTATATTTTTGTATTCGTAGGTTGGTATCATAGACTATTAAGAACAGAAATTAGAATAAAAATCGGAGCATATATTTTTTGCCGCTTTCGAAACACTGTGCGTGGGCGCTATCAACCTTGTGTTATATAAATTTACCTGGCTCCTATTGTCAGACTTTTGTAACTCCATGTCTCTTTTTCCCGGTATGACATGACATCAAAATGATTCAGGACTCTCATATCCAACCTCATAGCCCTCAGAGCTATCGTCCTGTTTATGCTGAGTCCTTTGACATATTCCCTTATTTCAAAACCATACTAGGGGTCCACCACATGTTCTAGCCAACCCCATTCTCTCCTCCATCCTTTGACCATCTGTGCACACCCTCAGAAAAAAATCGCTTCTGTAACATATACTCCGAAACACTGTGCGTGGGCGCTATCAATCTTGTGTTCTATAAATTTACCTGACTCGTATTGTCAGACTTTTGTAACTCCATGTCTCTTTTTTCCGGTATAACATGACATCAAAATGATTCAGGACTCTCATATCCAATATCATAGCCATCAGAGCTATAGTCCTGTTTATGCTGCGTCCTTTGACATATTCCGTTATCTCAGAACCATACTAGGGGTCCACCATATGTTCTAGCCAACCCCATTCTCGATTCTGTAACATATACTCCCAAACACATTCTGCTTCAAGCATATATATTTTCCGGAAACCAAATATTGTTTGTATTGTTCAAACATATTATGCTTCACCTTAGGTATATACAGTAAGGGACAAAATTGTTCACGAAATTATAGAGAAAACATTAATGTAAAAAATATACATCAAAGATAGAGCCTTGGCAACTCTAATACTTTGTCTATGGTCAAGGGACTAGTTAGTGATAATATGGCATCTTTCGTTTCGAAATTTACTCTTCTTCTAGTTTTAAACAATATTGACCCTGTGTTAATATTCTCTAACAATTTCAATGAACTTAAACTATTGTTTGTGGATTTGATTAAGAAAGTAAGTAAAATAATTATTAGACGATATCTTCTTACAGATTTTTCATCAACATTTTGGATTTCTTATCTAATTTATTTTTGCGATAGAAAAAGCCAAGGGCACTCTTTTGAAATGTCGTAAAAAATTTAAAAGGAGCCCAATATCGAGAGATCGCTAAAAAATATAACATATCAGTTAGATTTATAAATAAAATAAAAAATCTGAATAATTTGGAAATTATTGGTAATCCAGCAGGTCGTAAAAAAAACTTTCGCCGGCTGATAGACGCGAAGCTAAGCGATTGATCGTTACCGGTGTAGTAAATACAGCTGTTTAGGTCAAACAAATATTAAATGAGGAACATAACTTAAACGTGAGTACCAAAACTGTTCGTAGAACCTTGAAAGCCAGTGGATTAGTAGACAGGGCAAAGCCAAAAAAAGCCGCTTTTGACCGACAAAAACCAGAAAAAAACGACTGGACATTGCAAAAAAATACGAAAACTTAACAATATACGATTGGATGCGGGTAACTTGGTCAGATGCAGTGTTGCCAGGTTGGGGGTTTTCCCCCCCAAATTTAGGGGTTTTTTACACGTTTAGGGGGATTTTTAGGGGTAACATTTATTTGGGGGGATTTTTGGGGGTAATAAATTATTTTAAACCCTATAAAGTGGAGCAATCCTCAACAAAATTTGGAACAATTCTGGCATGAATTTAAAAAAAAAAAAATGAGGGAAGTCAACCCATGTTCTTAAATACAAACAAGTAAGCAATGACATTCTGTTTTAAACGCATCTGTTGAAGGGCATTTTTAATATTTGATACAAATAAAAACAAATTAAGAAATGGTATTGTAACATTAAATTATTGGTCTCATAATTTCACGCCTGCAATTTTGCCGAATAATGTATATATTTACTGAACTTTAATTTTTTTTTTATTTTTTATTTCTATTATTTGTACTTTATAAGCCATTGTTTTAATTAATTTGATTTGAAAGATTTATACATTGAATTATATTGTTTTGTCTGCTCTTTATATTGATATACATTTTGTATTATTATACCCATAGAAAAATTACTTTCCTCAGGAACGAAATTTTAGACAAATAAACCCGACTTTGTGAAAAGTGGTATAATGATGTTATCTACGATTTTTATTTACTTCAAAAGAAATTTTGTTCTTCAGAAAAAAAATTTTTTTTGTATATATATTTGTGTTAAATTTAATTTGTAAAGTGTAACACTGCAGGATTTTTTAACGAATTTTGGGACACCTTTTTGACTTATTAACATTCTTAAATTTTTTGGGGGTTTTTGAAAAAAAGTCTAGACCTATTTAGGGGTTTTTTTCTTAAGATTTGGGGGGAAGAGTCAAAAATCACCTGGCAACACTGGTCAGATGAGACAAAAATCAATCGAATTGGCTCTGATGGACGGTTAAAGAGCGAAATATTTGCTAAACATTAAAATTTAGAGGTGGCTCATTAATGGCTTGGGGCTGTGTTCGTGGAAACCTACTTGGAGTACTTCGCCGAATAAGAGGTAAAATGTGTGCTGTGGACTATATCACCATTCTTGAAGACTCATATCTTCCAAGTCTGGACATATTTGGCTTGGAACCAGGACAAAACCACACCTTTATGCAGGATAACGATCCTAAGCATACAGCGAAAAAGACTAAAAATTGGTTCGAAGAATATGGTATCAAGCTTTTAGATTGGCCCCCCCAATCGCCCGATTTAAACCCAATCGAACAATTTTGGTCTATTTTAAAAAGAAAGATTTTTGCTAAAAAGCATCCGCCTGAGACTGTTTGGGACCGCTCTAAAGGGTGATACGGTCAAAATTTGGTCAATATAAACTTGACGTATTTCTTTCAATTTTGCATTTAAAAAACCTGAACACCCCTCATTTTGAAGGTGGGTGTGTGTAGAATGTTGCTCCTATTTTGATTTTGGAATTCACTCTTCAGTTGTCAATATGCCGTCCAAGCAAGAAGAGCAGCGTATCAAAATTTTGCTCGCTCATCGCGAAAATCCGAGCTACTCGCACGCAAAGCTGGCAAAATCGCTAAAAGTTGCCAAATCAACCGTTACAAATGTAATTAAAGTGTTTGGGGAACGTTTGTCGACAGCCAGGAAGTCTGGATCTGGGGGAAATCGAAAACCGGAAGCCGCTGAGACGACAAAGAGAGTTGCCGGTAGTTTCAAGCGAAACCCTAACCTCTCTTTCCGAGATGCCGCAAATAAGCTGGGTGTATCGTCTACAACCGTGCATCGAGCCAAAAAACGAGCCGGACTATCGACTTACAAGAAGGTAGTGACTCCAAATCGCGATGATAAACAAAATACGACGGCCAAAGCGCGATCCCGGAGGCTGTACACGACGATGATGACGAAGTTTGACTGCGTGGTAATGGACGACGAAACCTACGTCAAAGCCGACTACAAGTAGCTTCCGGGACAGGAGTTTTATACGGCAAAAGGAAGGGGAAAGGTAGCAGATATTTTCAAGCAAATAAAACTGTCAAAGTTCGCAAAGAAATATCTGGTTTGGCAAGCCATCTGTACCTGTGGCTTGAAAAGCAGCATTTTCATAGCTTCTGGGACTGTCAACCAAGAAATTTACGTGAAAGAGCGTTTGAATAAACGTCTGCTGCCTTTCCTGAAGAAACACGGTTGTTCCGTACTGTTTTGGACGGATTTGGCATCTTGCCATTACGGTAAAAAGGCCATGGAGTGGTACGCCGCCAACAACGTGCAGGTGGTTCCCAAGGACAAGAACCCTCCCAATACGCCAGAGCTCCGCCCAAACTGGCTTTCTGCGGCGAAGAAGGTGGCCAAGGTGGCTGTACAAAATCTGATGGCAGGTGTCAAGCGTGAGGCCCGGCAATTCGGATTTGGAAAAGCGAAAGCCTAACAGAATATTTTTCCTGAATTTTATACTAATTGAACTTGAAAAAGAAATTTAATTTGATTTTTTAAATAAACGATTTCACCGATTTACACGCGTTTTCCCTTGACCAAATTTTGACCGTATCACCCTTTATCGAAGCCTGGGTAAATATTGATCCAGAAGTATTAAATAAACTCGTAAAAAGTATGCCAAAATGAATAAAAGCAGTTAAGAAAGCACGCGGAGGTCACACAAAATACTGATAGAAATCTAACACGACTTTTCCACTAGGGGTCATAATTGTTCACAATTAAGCCCTTGTATTAATATCTGCTAAAACGTTATATTCAAAGAAGAAAGTTTCTGTATTTTGTATTCAGTAAGAGGAATGTATTTAAAATAATTAAAAATGTTGACATTAAAATGAGTAAAATAAAAAGTTTGGTTACATTTTCTTAAAGACTTGTATTTCATGAACAATTTTGTCCCTTATTTTAAGGTGCCAATTGGTTAGGTTAGGTATAGTGGCAGTCCGATATTTCAGGCTCGCTTAGACTATTCAGTCCATTGTGATACCACAGTGGTGAACTTATCCCTTATCACTGAATGCTGCCCGATTCTATGTTAAGTTCAATGACAAGGGACCTCCTTTTTATAGCCGAGTCCTTTGAACTCCTCAGTAATGTCACCAGCATTACTGAGGTGGGATATCCACCGCTGAAAAACTATTTGGTGTTTGGTCGAAACTGGGTTTGAACCCACGACCCTGTGTATGCAAGGCGGCCATGCTAACACTTTACTTCCATTTTTTTATCTGCAGCAAAATGCATACATACTTGTGTTAGATTACAAATAAAAAAATGTTTATAATTTATTCGAATGTTATACAACAAATATTTTTTATAAACAAAAAATAAAAATTCATTCGTGTTGGACTTTTAGCCTCACTGTGTTGTCTTTCGTTATATCCCCCATTCGTCATCTTTTGTTTTTTTTTTATACTCTCTCGGTCTCTCTTTCTAAACACATATATGTTTATAGGCAATTCTAAATTAATATATGTTTGCATCCACACATATTAAATTTAAAAAATGTTATGCCCCAAACATAATATGTTCTAAAATATTAACGTATATGTCGTAAACATGTTATGCTAGTTTATGTACATTATATGCTTGCACTTAAAAATAATGTGCTAAAAAACTGAGTTCCAAAAATTTAATTTTTACACCGAAACATATGAAAAACAGTCTCTTTCGTCCGAGCAACAATTGTTAACATTTGTTTCTTCGGCATCAGAAAACTTAGTCGTTGACTGAGTGTAAATGTAGAGAAGTAATATGATCATCTCAAACATGTTTCAAGAGCAAAATGATATTTTCTGACGGGGAACATTTTTGTATCAAAAATTTTATTAACATAACATATATATGCTTGCCTAAATCAGAAATATAATTTCCTGTTCCACATCCAAAAATAACATTTTGCTCCTGAAAGTGGTTGGGGTGATCATACTCCTTATCCTTTCATGTATTAAATCTGTAGCTTCTCACATGGTTACCAGCAATATCCTCTTATTGTAATTACCCGGACAATTTTTTTCGGAATGTCTCTACAGTACGTATTAAAAATAGAAAAAATTGCATTATAAAATTATTAAGCACAGCATCCGCGTCAACCATAAAAAGGGGTTGAATAATTATAGATCGTCGCCGTGGTTAATGGCAAGCATCTCCTGTTTGAGATTCTAACCTTAGTTTAATTTCTTCTATTTCTACCTCAAAGTATTTTAGCAAAAAAATTAATTTCGTACAACCGTGACAGCCATACACTCATCGAAATAATTAAAAACGTTTCCTTAATTAAATTTGAAAATGTTCGTAACCGTCACCAATTAGATGATAAGTTGTGCAAATATTTTGTGTTTCAGTTGTCGTTTTCCCAGCAATGGACGTTAAATGTTTAATGTCAACAATAATACATTCAATTGGCATTAACTACTCAGTATGTTTATATTTTTTATTTTTTTTTATGTAGCATAATTTCCATTGTCAATATTTGAACAAATCTATTTATTAAGTGTACTTCTTGAAATCCTATAAAAGGTGTTGTGTGTAATGTCATAATTCACAATTCTATTATCAGTATATTAATAATTACTTAATAAAATAGATACGACATTATTATTTGATAAATAGAGCGCAAATTATTCTGATTTGTTTAACTTCCCATATACACTATTTATCCAAGCAATTTGAAATTGAAATTTATTATGAAATTTATTTATTAACTGCTCATTATAGATCACGTGTTGATTTGACTATGAAAAATTATTAAGTTCTTGTGACTTCATGTCTGTCGCCCCCACTATGAAAAAGCCGAAAGCGAAGAAAATATCAATACGAAAGTGACAATCCCACAAATACATTGCCCTGTTGAAAATCTAAATAAATTTTATTTGGTAAATTGCAAAATACAGATTAAGCTTCGCATGAACTAAAACTAAAAAACTCATAAATGTCAAGTATGACTTTTTGAGTAGTATTTACCACAGACACATTTGGAAATCTTATTAAAAATTAAGAATATTTACGGCCACTTTCATGTAGCTCCGTTAGGCTTTAACTGCCAGTTAACAGAAAGTCTTCGGTTAACTTTAACCCTTAAATACATATGACCTTATGCATTCCTCCGAAAAAGAAATATAATATGCGAAATGGTAAATAAAGAACATCTGCATACAATATTTAAAAAAATATATGTATTTTATTTTTTGGAAAAAATACGGTCACTCTGAAAAACAGGCATGCCCGGTTCCAAAGGTTTTGTATTTACACAATAAGGATACTTTTAAGACAGAATTCTCTTTTAAATTTATTTTTTTCGTACTTGATTCTAGGCAACAAATGTCAATTAATTCGTGTTTTCTGTTTTTTTCTTCATGTGCTATTAAAGTCCTTTAAAATAGTGTTAACGACATCTTAAATTTTCAACTGCAGACTCGACTTCAATCAGAAATTTTGCTATGTTTCAAGTAAAAATCGTCTTTATACCCTCCACCATAGGATGGGGGATATACTAACTTTCTCATTCCGTTTGTAACACATCGAAATATTGCTTTAAGATCCCATAAAGTATATATATTCTGGGTCGTGGTGAAATTCTGAGACGATCTAAGCATGTCCGTCCGTTCGTCTGTTGAAATCACGCTCACTTCCGAACGAAACAAGCTATCGACTTGAAACTTGGCACAAGTAGTTGTTATTGATGTAGGTCGGGTGGTATTGCAAATGGGTCATATCGGTCCACTTTTACGTATAGCCCCCATATAAACGGACCCCCAAATTTGTCTTGCGGAGCCTCAAAGAGAAGCAAATTTCATCCGATCCGGCTGAAATTTGGTACATGGTGTTGGTATATGGCCTCTAACAACCACGCAAAAATTGGTCCACATCAGTCCATAATTATATATAGCCCCCCAATATAAACCGATCCCCAGATTTGGCTTGCGGAGCCTTACACAGAAGCACATTGCATATGATCCGGTTGAAATTTGGAACATGGTGTTAGTATATGGTCTCTAACAACCAAGCCAGAATTGGTCCACATCGGTACATAATTATATATAGCCCTCATATAAACCGATCCCCAGATTTGACTTGCGGAGCCTCGAAGAGAAGCAAATTTCATCTGATCCGGCTGAAATTTGGTACATGGTGTTGGTATATTGTCTCTAACAACCATGCCAGAATTGGTCCACATCGGTCCATAATTATATATAGCCCCCAAATAAACCGATCACCAGATTTGGCTTGCGGAGCCTCAAAGAGAAGCAAATTTCATCCGATCCGGTTGAAATTTGGTACATGGTGTTGGTATATTGTCTCTAACAACCCCGCCAAAATTAGTCCACATCAGTTCATAATTATATATAGCCCCATATAAACCGTCCTCCAGATTTGACCTCGGGAGCCTCTTGGAGGAGCAAAATTCATCCGATCCGGTTCAAATTTGGAACGTGGTGTTAGTATATGGCCGCTAACAACCATACCAAAATATGTCCATCGGTCTATAGTTAGGTTAGGTTAAAGTGACAGCCCGATTAATAGTCACACTATTCAGTCCATTGTTATATATAACTCATCCCCAATCACACAAAAATTGGTCCATATGAATCGATAATCATGGTTGCCACTCGAGCAAAAAATAACCTACCAAAATTTAATTTCTATAAAAAATTTTGTCAAAATTTTATTTCTATAGAAAATTTTGTCAAAATTTTATTTCTATTGAAAATTTTGTCAAAATTTTATTTCTATAGAAAATTTTGTCAAAATTTTATTTCTATAGAAAATTTTGTTAAAATGTTATTTCTATACAAAATTTTGTTAAAATTTCATTTCTATATAAAATTTTGTTAAAATTTCATTTCTATAGAAAATTTTGTCAACATTTTATTATTTCTACAGTAAATTTACAGTAAATTTTGTTAAAATTTTATTTCTATAGAAAATTTTGTCAAAATTTTATTTCTATAGAAAATTTAGTCAAAATTTTATTTCTATAGAAAATTTTGTCAAAATTTTATTTCTATAGAAAATTTTGTCAAAATTTTATTTCTATAGAAAATTTTGTCAAACTGATTTATATACGTATTTAATCGGTCTTTTTAATTTAATATATACCACGTATGGACTTACTTACAATTTCGAAGACTTTGTTATGAGGTTTTAAGATACCTTGCCAGCGGCAAGCGTTACCGCAACCCAAGTAATTCGATTGTGGATGGCAGTGTTTAGAAGAAGTTTCTACGCAATCCATGGTGGAGGGTACATAAGCTTCGGCCTGGCCGAACTTACGGCCGTATATACATGTTTTTTATTTAGCAATGACTATTGTAACAAGAGCCATTTTATATTTTGTGAAACACCAAGCGCAAATATTACAATTTATTTAAATAAAAACGAAAATGAAGTACTGAAAACATAGTTATTACGTTTAAAATTGTGAACAATTTTCGACTATCCAAATGGAATAAATTGATAGTTTTCCAAATATTTTTCCAGGCACGATAAATCCATCAAGAATAAACACTGATAGACGCTGCAGCATCAGCCGAATATAGCAGAATTTCTACTTATAAACCAACACAATTCCTTCTTTAAGGTATTATGTTCAATGTGTTTTTATTCATGTTATAAATGTTATACCTGGTATATTTTATAAATATTTATTCAAATTAATAAACACCTAAACAATCGTATTTTACTTGACCACAAAGATTTTACAACTATCTTAAAATGTACTTTGTCTAACAGTTTGAAGGGACTCTTATTGGCGTCGTTCCAAATTGATCTAAAAAGGCACCTAATAATTGCACTCCTGCAATACTTTTTTGTAGTAACTTGGCTTGGTAAAACTTCTCAATAGGGACGGCACTTTTGCGACGAGTTTTGGATATCGTATACGACTGTTTTCGACGTGGTGGGGATTCTCAGAAACGCCGTCAAATTCAAAAAATTTTGGAAGGATAGGAACAAAACGCCTTTATAGAAAACTTTATAGTTTTTTTGGGCAAGGAAAACAACTTTATATCGGGGAATGGTGTCTTCCATCCTAGGTAAAAACGCGCTTGAATTGTAAGGACATGAAACCTTTGGCCTCACGACAATATTTTTTTCAGTACATATACCAAGAATCTATTGCATTCATCCTCAATATTCCCTACACTTATAGAGAAAAGTCGGCTAAAAATATCAGCTGGTTTTTGCTTTTAATTTTTTTGTACATTTTTGTCTACTTGACAACAATTCGTAAAAATTTTAGGTTCTATAATTTGTCTTGCGGAGCCTCAAAGAGAAGCAAATTTCATCCGATCCGGCTGAAATTTGGTACATGTTGTTGGTATATAGTCTCTAACAACCACGCAAAAATTGGTCCACATCAGTCCATAATTATATATAGCCCCCCAATATAAACCGATCCCCAGATTTGGCTTGCGGAGCCTTACAGAGAAGCACATTTCATACGATCCGGTTGAAATTTGGAACATGGTGTTAGTATATGGTCTCTAACAACCAAGCCAGAATTGGTCCACATCGGTCCATAATTATATATAGCCCTCATATAAACCGATCCCCAGATTTGACTTGCGGAGCCTCAAAGAGAAGCAAATTTCATCCGATCCGGCTGAAATTTGGTACATGGTGTTGGTATATTGTCTCTAACAACCATGCCAGAATTGGTCCACATCGGTCCAAAATTATATATAGCCCCCAAATAAACCGATCACCAGATTTGGCTTGCGGAGCCTCAAAGAGAACCAAATTTCATCCGATCCGGTTGAAATTTGGTACATGGTGTTGGTATATTGTCTCTAACAACCCCGCCAAAATTGGTCCACATCAGTTCATAATTATATATAGCCCCATATAAACCGTCCTCCAGATTTGACCTCGGGAGCCTCTTGGAGGAGCAAAATTCATCCGATCCGGTTCAAATTTGGAACGTGGTGTTAGTATATGGCCGCTAACAACCATATCAAAATTGGTCCATCGGTCTATAGTTAGGTTAGGTTAAAGTGACAGCCCGATTAATAGTCACACTATTCAGTCCATTGTTATATATAACTCATCCCCAATCACACAAAAATTGGTCCATATCGATTCATAATCATGGTTGCCACTCGAGCAAAAAATAACCTACCAAAATTTTATTTCTATAAAAATTTTTGTCAAAATTTTATTTCTATTGAAAATTTTGTCAAAATTTTATTTCTATAGAAAATTTTGTCAAAATTTTATTTCTAAAGAAAATTTTGTTAACATGTTATTTCTATACAAAATTTTGTTAAAATTTCATTTCTATATAAAATTTTTTAAAATTTCATTTCTATAGAAAATTTTGTCAAAATTTTATCATTTCTACAGTAAATTTTGTAAAAATTTTATTTCTATAGAAAATTTTGTCAAAATTTTATTTCTATAGAAAATTTTGTCAAAATTTTATTTCTATAGAAAATTTTGTCAAAATTTTATTTCTATAGAAAATTTTGTCAAAATTTTATTTCTATAGAAAATTTTGTCAAACTGATTTATATACGTATTTAATCGGTCTTTTTAATTTAATATATACCACGTATGGACTTACTTACAATTTCGAAGACTTTGTTCTGAGGTTTTAAGATACCTTGCCAGCGGCAAGCGTTACCGCAACCCAAGTAATTCGATTGTGGATGGCAGTGTTTAGAAGAAGTTTCTACGCAATCCATGGTGGAGGGTACATAAGCTTCGGCCTGGTCGAACTTACCGTATATACATGTTTTTTATTTAACAATCACTATTGTAACAAGAGCCATTTTATATTTTGTGAAACACCAAGCGCAAATATTACAATTTATTTAAATAAAAACGAAAATGAAGTGCTGAAAACATAGTTATTACGTTTAAAATTGTGAACAATTTTCGACTATCCAAATGGAATAAATTGATAGTTTTCCAAATATTTTTCCAGACACGATTAATCCATCAAGAATAAACACTGATAGACGCTGCAGCATCAGCCGAATATAGCAGAATTTCTACTTATAAACCAACACAATTCCTTCTTTAAGGTATTATGTTCAATGTGTTTTTATTCATGTTATAAATGTTATATCTGGTATATTTTATAAATATTTATTCAAATTAACAAACACCTAAACAATCGTATTTTACTTGACCACAAAGATTTAACAACTATCTTAAAATGTACTTTGTCTAACAGTTTGAAGGGACTCTTATTGGCGTCGTTCCAAATTGATATAAAAAGGCACCTAATAATTGCACTCCTGCAATACTTTTTTGTAGTAACTTGGCTTGGTAAAACTTCTCAATAGGGACGGCACTTTTGCGACGAGTTTTGGATATCGTATACGACTGTTTTCGACGTGGTGGGGATTCTCAGAAGCGCCGTCAAATTCAAAAAATTTTGGAAGGATAGGAACAAAACGCCTTTATAGAAAACTTTATATTTTTTTTGGGCAAGGAAAACAACTTTATATCGGGGAATGGTGTCTTCCATCCTAGGTAAAAACGCGCTTGAATTGTAAGGACATGAAACCTTTGGCCTCACGACAATATTTTTTTCAGTACATATACCAAGAATCTATTGCATTCATCCTCAATATTCCCTACACTTATAGAGAAAAGTCGGCTAAAAATATCAGCTGGTTTTTGCTTTTAATTTTTTTTGTACATTTTTGTCTACTTGACAACAATTCGTAAAAATTTTAGGTTCTATAATTTTGAAAGCACCTAAATGCGTTCAGCAAACATTTTGTTTGCTGTTATGCCTTAATTTAAAAAATATTCAGATAACATTTTAAAATCTAATATTTTTTAGTTTTGAATTCGGTTGATTATGAATTACTAAAATATAACAGCAGACATCGACTGCTGATTTTTGTAGTCTTTTTTCTATGACTGTACGATGGCAATTAGTTAAACATTTTTTTTTTCCAGCCAAACCAAAACATGTTTAAGGGTAATGAGTTTAAAAAATAGCAGAAAATGCTTGCTATTTCAGAAAACAGAGACAGCTTACACTTTTTCAGCCGACTTTCTGCTGTTTTAGCAGATTATTCTGCTGTGTCTACTAACAAATTTCATTGGGCGTAAATACTTAACAGAACACGAGCTACACAACTGATCGTCAAACAATCTGTTTTGAATTGGGAGAAAGCAATTGAAATGTTGAATGCTTTTATTTAATTTCTGCTTCTATAAAATGTGTTTAATTTAATTAACATTTTGACACTTCTCAATATAGCAATTCAATATCAAATTCAAATTTGCCAGCGTCAATGTCCAGAGAGTGCTGTCAACTATTCGATCGACAACAACACAGTTCCCCAAGATTCCCATTCCAATAACATTGATATGTTAAAAGATTTAGTTGCTTCGTTTGCCTGTCAGCATTGAAAAATATTTGATTTTTTTATATTTTTGGCGGATGCTAATAATAATATTCCATCATAGCCCACAATCACTGCCGTCGTTTGGTGGTGTGTTAATTGGATGAATATAAATTATTATTTATGATTTTATAGCAATAACAGAGATTTAAGCCAATAAAACATCCCCATCCAAGATGCAAACTTTCGTAACAACTCTTTCTTAGAACAGTGCTAATTACTGTTTATTATAAATTGGATTAACATTACTGTTCATAGCTTCATAGGTATACCTTCGGAGATTCATTGGAATCGATGGAATAAAAACTAAATTTTATTTAATCATTTTTTTATTAAAATGCATAACAATTTACAAAGGCCATCGAACAGGATTCGTTATTTGAATTAAATAAGAAAATTACAGACCGTATTTTTTATGCAAAAGTATTTTTTATTGTATTTGTTATTGATGACATCAATTTATAAAGAAGTAAGAAATAACTAAGACATAGTTAATATGGTCATGATTTGAAACTAGTGATTACATTTAGTAAAGCAGAAACTATGGTACAATGGTTTGCATGCACGGTTGTCTCTTGGACCAAAAATAATCTACCAAAATTTGAAGATGAGTTTAACAAATATCTACCAACTTTAAACAAAATATTATTTTGAAATTTTTGATCAAATTTGAGTGCTTAGTATGAAAAAAAAATGTTTTTAAAATTTGATTTCTATATAAATTTTTTCAAAGTTTTACTTCTATACAGAATTTCGTCAAAATTTTATTTCTATAGAAAATTTTGTCAAAATTTTATTTCTATAGAAAATTTTGTCAAAATTTCATTTCTATAGAAAATTTTGTCAAAATTTGATTTCTATTCTAAATTTTGTCAAAATTTAATTTCTATAGAAAAATTTGTCAACATTTTATTTCTATAGAAAATGTTGTCAAAATTTTATTTTTATGGAAAATTTTGTCAAAATTTTATTTCTATAGAAAATGTAATTTCTATAGAAAATTTTATCAAAAATTTATTTTTATAGAATATTTTGTCAAAATTTTATTTTTATAGAATATTTTGTCAAAATGTTATTTTTACAGAAAATTTTGTCAAAATTTTATTTCTATAGAACATTTTGTCAAAATTTTATTTTGTCAAAATTTTGTTTCTGTATAAAAATTTATCAAAAGTTTATTTCTATAGAATATTTTTTCAAAAGTTTATTTCTATAGAAAATTTTTTCAAATCCGATTTTCTATAGAAAACAAAATAGGAGCAAAACATCAAGAATTACCTACCAAAATGTCAATCTACCACAGTTTTTTGGTAGAATTCAACCAACTGTGGCAACAGTGTTGGCCTGATCGCCTAGGATACACAGAAAAATTATCAACCAAATATTTCCTATTAAAAAGTTGATTTATTTTGAAAACGTCATCAATTCATAAATAAAACTGATAAACTACTTTTGTAATCAAATTAAAAAAAAAACTAATAAATTAATTAAATTTTTTTAAATTAAAAATGTTTCAAATTAAAAATATAACTTAAACTTTTTGTGAGAAATAATTACTTTTTCGAGAAAAAAAAGTATATACTATATATACTATTTTTTCCGAATACCAAGATAATTTCAATTTTCAACTATAATTATAATCGAAAATACATAAGAAAATGCTAAATCATATGAACTCTTATAAAATTACAAGAAAATTATTTCATCAAAAGGTGAAACAGTTACAAATAAATATTCAATAAGCAATTGTATCCTTCAATGTTTAATTGAATTGAATTAAAAACTTAATTGAAAGTGCCGAAATTAGATACTTTTTTAATCAAGAATGATACACAAAAAAAGAAGTAAACTATTTTATAGAAAGAACGAAGTAACTCATGCGAAAATTTAAATAAATTTTAATTTCCACAAAGCGTTATTAAAACCAGGAAAACTTAATATCCTGTTGTACTTTTTAACTGCAGTTCACGGAATTACACCCTCTCTAGAAGAAAAACTTAACTAAAAGTAAAGAAGAAAATTATTGGGGTCAAATCATGGTAGTTAATTCTTACTTTTTTGAGAATTGTACGAAAATTTCCTTTTGCTTTAGTTCATATTAAACTTATGTGTTCGTTCATTGAACTTTGTACCCACGTTTAGTTCATAACATTTTTGAGACATACTTTAAAAAAGTAAAATTTCATAAGGCTTTTGAAAATTTAGAGAAAATAGTAAAGTTTAACAAAAAACAAATAATTTTTTTGCAATATAAATAAGTTAAATTTAGTGTTAGTTTAACTACGGATTTTTGTTTTTCGATGTAATAAAATTTTTATGATTGAATCAATTTCAATTTAAAAATTAATTGGAACAATTAATTTCGTGATTGAAACAGTAAACAAAAACTTGTGTACACCGGGCCATGGGTTCAATTTCAATTTCGAACGGACAAGGCCGTAGCCAGGATTTTAATTCGGGGGGGAGGGGGGTGGGTTAAACTTAAAAAAAAATATTCATATAATCTCATGTGTAGAAAATTTTATTTATGCATAGGTATGTATACAATATTTTTATAATATTAAATTGAGCCGACGGGCTTTTTGGGCAGCAAATAAATCAATGACTTCTTCAGTCGGCACATTTATTCGGCGATGGACCGACATTATTGCCAATCCATTGAGTCTACTCTCGCTAGTCGAATTTCTAAGATACGTCTTTAAACTCTTCATTGTTGAAAATGAACGTTCGGATTAGCACGTAGTAACTGCAGGGATGGAAAATGCAATACTATAGTACTTTTTTCAATACTTTTTCACCCCGGTCAGTACCGTAGTACCCCCGCGAAGGATTTAGTACCTTTTGTGTAGACATTTTTGAGTCGATATCAGATTTATGGTACAATAGCTTTAACAAAATATTTTAATATTTTGAGAAAGTCTTTATCAACCTTATTTGCTAATAGTCTTTTACAAATATGGCAAAACAGACATTTTCATGTGGGAAGAAAATCTCGATTTTGTAAAAAACATAGTCAAAAACAGGATTTTATTGAACTTCAAGAATGTTTTAGTCGAAAAAAGAATGCGATTCTATATTATCGATTTTTTATTTCGGTAGAAAATGTTGTCAAAATTTTATTTCTATATAGAATTTTTGCAAAATTTTATTTTTATAGAAAATTTTGTCAAAATTTTATTTCAATTGAAAATTTTGTAAAAATTTTATTTCTATAGGAAATTTTTGCAAAATTTTATTTCTATAGAAAAATTTTGCAAATTTTTTTTCTGTAGAATTTTTTTGCAAAATTTTATTTCTATAGAAAATGTTTGCAAAATTTTATTTATATAGAAAATTTTGTCAAAATTTTATTTTATTTAAAATTCAGTCTCTTGACAATAATCTTCCAGTGAAATTTTTGTTGAAATTTAGTAAAAAGTACCTTTCCGCTCAAAAAATACCTTTTTTGTACTGGAAAAGTGACCAAAATTTTTAAAAGAATATGCACGTTTGGAAATATCTCTTTATTGCACTCTCCAAGTGCTTCCATCGCTGAATTAGGCAGGTTCTTTTCGTAGGTTTTGCGCCATTTAATTTACAAATGTGTGTTTGCCTGTTTTGTTGTTGTTGCTATGGCCAAACAAAGCGAGTCATGTTCACAAAAAGAACAACAAACACACATAAAAAGCAGAAAGACATTTTCCAAAAATGAAATTTGTGGTGCGAGAACAAAAACAATTTGTTTTTTTCGACCGTCGTTTGACGGACTTTTCAACTAGTATTCTATGAATTGTGCAAGTTTTATAGGTAAGCGTTTTTCAAATTAAAACCTCCAGTTTTCTTCAACATCTTCGATAAGATTTTTCTATGCAGCTAAAAATATTTATATATATTTATAAAGGGTGATTTGTTAAGAGCTTGATAATTTAAAAAAAAAAAAACGCATAAAATTTGCAAAATCTCATCGGTTCTTTATTTGAAACGTTAGATTGGTCCATGACATTTACTTTTTGAAGATAATTTCATTTAAATGTTGACCGCGGCTGCGTCTTAGGTGGTCCATTCGGAAAGTCCAATTTTGGGCAACTTTTTCGAGCATTTCGGCCGGAATAGCCCGAATTTCTTCGGAAATGTTGTCTTCCAAAGCTGGAATAGTTGCTGGCTTATTTCTGTAGACTTTAGACTTGACGTAGCCCCACAAAAAATAGTCTAAAGGCGTCAAATCGCATGATCTTGGTGGCCAACTTACCGGTCCGTTTCTTGAGATGAATTGTTCTCCGAAGTTTTCCCTCAAAATGGCCATAGAATCGCGAGCTGTGTGGCATGTAGCGCCATCTTGTTGAAACCACATGTCAACCAAGTTCAGTTCTTCCATTTTTGGCAACAAAAAGTTTGTTAGCATCGAACGATAGCGATCGCCATTCACCGTAACGTTGCGTCCAACAGCATCTTTGAAAAAATACGGTCCAATGATTCCACCAGCGTACAAACCACACCAAACAGTGCATTTTTCGGGATGCATGGGCAGTTCTTGAACGGCTTCTGGTTGCTCTTCACTCCAAATGCGGCAATTTTGCTTATTTACGTAGCCATTCAACCAGAAATGAGCCTCATCGCTGAACAAAATTTGTCGATAAAAAAGCGGATTTTCTGCCAACTTTTCTAGGGCCCATTCACTGAAAATTCGACGTTGTGGCTCGTTAGTAAGTCTATTCATGATGAAATGTCAAAGCATACTGAGCATCTTTCTCTTTGACACCATGTCTGAAATCCCACGTGATCTGTCAAATACTAATGCATGAAAATCCTAACCTCAAAAGAATCACCCTTTATAAAAACATTCATTCATTTCGGGGGGTTTGATCCCTCCATCCCCCCTCCCCCTGAATACGGCCTTGCGAACGGACACCAAAAAGTGGATTATCCCCAGCGGTGGATTATCCCCAGAATGTTCTTGACATTTCTGAGTGTTTCAAAGCTTTTCTAAGAGGTTTCATTGTAAAACTCCGTTCGTAATGATCTATAAAAAGGCGATCCTTTATCATTGGGCTTAACATAAAATAGGGCAGTACTCATTGATATCGGAGAAGTTCACCACGTGTGGACTGCATAGTCGCATTGAGTCTAAAATAATGGACTGCCGCTTTTTTTCTTTACAAAGAGAAGTAATTTCGTAAATGGCAGTTAAATAGCATATAAGGTCATTATATTTCCCTGTTTTAATGCATTCTGTCAATCGAAATACAATTTAGGTAGTTCCATTTTCCCATTAAACAGTTTATTTTTTTGTCAGTGTGTGATTTAAAATTTAGGAGCTACATAAAACTGGGAGTAAAATTAGCTTTTTTATAAAATACATACTTCCAATTTATTACATTTATGTCCTTAATATTTTGTAATTTGTGCATCCTAAAATTTAGGTTGCTCAATCTTTAATATCACGTAATTTTTTTCAGTGTACACTCATAGAACAATATCTGCTAAAAGCAGCTGTCGGTGTCTGTTACTATACACATGGTCATGGCAGAACAACAATTGGTAACATTTTTGGGGTTTGAAATGGTACCCAAAGCATTTCCAAGAATCAAATATTCCGGCACTCTAATAAATATTTTTAAAATGTCCTAAATGGGATAATCAAACACTTTCTTTGTTATGTTATTATTCCTTAATTTTATAAAATTTTATCTTTTTAAGCAATTTATTAATATTAACATACTGTTTATATTGATTTCCTCTTATTTTCTGCTCAAATTTTTAAAATTGTGAGATTGTTTAATCAGTGTACTTCCTTGTGTAAAGGTAACATATGCTCATTTTTTATCATATAATTAAATAAACTGTTATATATTGTTCTATTTCAAAGAAAATATTTTTACGGCTTTTAGCATTTATAATGGCAAAATACAGTTTTGTATCTAAATTGAAAATATGGCCACAGGTTATTATAAATTTTTATTTTATTAGTCGTAAATTGTGCCAAACATTTTTTTCTGTTTTATTATTTTCAAATAAATAAACACCCGACTCATTTGAGTATTTTTTTGCCAGCGAGTAGCATATTCTCTCATATTTGGGGATATTCTAATGTGGTACATTTACTGCAGCATTGAATTTGATTTGTTTTGACGAATTCTACCTGCTTCAGAAGAATATGATAAGAATATTATTTTTTATTATCAAGATTAGTGTTAAGTAAATAAGGTTTGTTGAAAATTGTACAAGCTAAATCATTTTCTCATTTAAAGTCTCGTGAGTTTTGTCTGCTGCTTTTTTTTTTCTATTTTTCTAGAAAATGTTAATACAAACAAGTATATACGGCCGTAAGTTCGGCCAGGCCGAGTCTTATGTGCCCTCCACCATGTATTGCGTAAAAACTTCTACTAAAGACGGTCATCCACAATCGAATTACTTGGGTAGTGGTAATCAGCGTTGCCAGAATTGTTTCACCAAAAACCGCTAGATTTGCCCAAAAGAATAGCTAAAAAAGCTAAAAAATGCTAAAAAAAATAGCTAGAAAAAAAGCTAAATTTTTTTGTATCAAAAGTCACATTTTTGATTGAAATTTAACAAACTTAAAGGCTTTATTTCACTTACAATGCATATTATTTTCATTTTAATTCCACTTCTGTGAGACTGTAACAATATCTAAGGCATAGTAGCTCTGTTTGTGTATTCGATACATTTTGATTACTATCACAAATTTTTTACTGGAAGTCCTTCGTTTTGTGGGAGCTACCTTCCCAACACCTCTATTTTATTTACTTGTTATTTTAAAATATTAAATGATCTAAGCATGCTTTGGATTTGGTAAAAAAAATGATTTGTCATTTTTTTAAATAAAATTTTAGTTTGGATTTGAAATTGTGAAAAATTCGAAATACATTACTTTTATTTAAATTGTAGAAAATACCTATAGTTTACATTTCCCAGTAAAAACATTTTCCTTTTCTTCATGAGCTATCAAAGTGCTTTAAAAACGTGCTAACACCAACTTAAATTTCCAAATTCAGTGTTGAAAAACATCTATTTTTGAACGCTATTTTGGTTTGTGGTTAAGAAGCAAAAACTCCTCACATTTAAAGACTATTTCATTAATTCTTCCTTCTTTCATGAAAACATACCCATTTTTAACTTAATTATAAGGACAAAACGACTTTATCGTCTTTTGGACAAGGAAAACAGTTTATATAAAAGAAATTCACAAATGCTATTATAATCAAAATTCGCGTTCGTATTTTAAGGAGACGACAATATTTTTTCAGTGCACAAAGCTATTCACATCTACTATTTTAATTTAGTAATATCGTAATAACTTTAGAATATTATAATAACATAAAAAGGATAAACGAGTCAAATGATAATATTCCCAATAATTTACTGACAGTTTATCAAACAAATTTGTATGGTAATAGTAGATTTAAAGTTTACGATAAATTTTATGTATATAATGAAAAAAACTTTACAACAAGGTGTATTTGCTACAAAAATGCCCGCATAATGGCTGGACTCATTATTAATGTTTCAACTGAGCTTTGAAATATGTGGAAACCCTTACACTTGCAGCAAGGCTTAGATAAAAACGCCGATTTATCCACATTTCAATAGAAACATGTCGAAAATAAAAAAAGCCAAAAATAGCTAAAAGGGTCATGAAAAAGCCAGAAAAAAAGCGAAAAGCTAAATAAATGCATTTTTTCCCGCTAAACGCCTTCAAAAAAAGCCAAATCTAGCGGGAAAAAAGCTAAATTGGCAACGCTGGTGGTAATACTTACCGATGACAAGGCATCTTAAACTGTTTAACATCGATGGTATACAATAGACAAAAAGGGCAGATTAAATACATACGAGTATATAATTCATTTATTGACCGATATATCTACAAATAATTGTGAGCCGATAATTAAAGAGCCAGAAATATGGGGATCTCTTTATATGGGACTATTTATAATTTTGAACCAATATGGACCAATTTTTGTGTGATTGGGGATCAGGGGACTATATACAACTATATGCTGATATACCGATCCGAAGGTCAAATATGGGGATTGGTTTATAGTGAAATCTACAAATAATTAATGGGGATCTCTTTATATGGGGCTATATACAATTATGAACCAATATGGACCAATTTTTGTGTGATTGGGGATAAGGGGAATATATACGACTATATGCTGATATACCGATCCGGAGGTCAAATATGGGGATTGGTTTATATGTTGGCTATATATAATTATTGACCGATATGGACTAATTTTTGCATGGTTGTTACCCAGCAAAAAATGGAGCACTATTTCAGCAGGATTGTAAGGGAGAGAGGCAGTACCAACTGCTTGCAAAACAACCGAATCAGCGCTGATTTTTGTGGGCTATGTCCCGATTTAGAGCAGCTTCTACATAGCGCTAATATAATTGCTCATTTTAATAGAAATATTGGTCAGATGTGATATAAAATCTTGAGTATAGCATTGTTGGCATGAAGGAAAACAGCACTACCTTTCATGCATCTATTTATACTGCATGAATTGGTTGCAATAACGTAAACGAATGATCATAAACTAGTTTGATTACTCGTTTACGTTATTGCCACCGATGCATGCAGTGTGGATGCACTGCCTACTTTATTGTATACCAAAAAGCGCAACTAAACTCTTACTGCTGAAGTATTTTTTGCTGGGCAGTGTCCTTATACTGACACAAAATACAAAAAAAAGAGGTTCTGCAAGCCAAATCTTAAATTTTAAAACTTGTTAACATCGTCTTCTGAATTCCAAGTTAGTCCATAGGTGCACCCAGAAAAAAGTGACCACTTCTTTAAGTTAAAATGAACTCATTGTGAAGAAAGTTGAACTTCGTATAGCGCCAAAAACATGTTTATTTTTTTGAACGATGTGATTTTCGTAGAAATTAGGTAGAATGCATTCCATATATTAGTTAACATTTTCCTACATATATGTACCACTATACTACAGAATGAAAAAAATTAACTGAATTGAATTCATATATGGAATGATTTTATTGAACTTTTTCATTCATTTGGAGAAATCGTACATATTTGTGGTAAACCTTTTACTTCACAATTAGAACTGCTTACCTTTGTTTTTAAATACAGTTTTATTTATTTATATAGGTAGTTTTTTCTTCAATAAAAGACATGTCTTATTAATATATTAAATATATTTATTTAGAATCAACAGCATCGACTGGCCTTGAAATATTAAAACACATTTTTTTTCTTCTTCTAATACCTTTCACTTTAAATAAGTTGCAATTTTGTCCACCTTTTACAATTTCAATACCTACAAATATAAACAAAAAATCCTAAACCAAATTTTTTCACAAAAGGTTAGCGTCACTGAATATTACCTGTTAATTGAAGATTTCAAAAATGAAGTCGAATAAAGGGGTTGTTATTCTGCTGGCGTTTTATAAACCAATTTTCAAAAAAACGAACATTTTTCTCACTAGTTTAAAATAAATAAAATATATATATATATATATATATATATATATATATATATATATATATATATATATATATATATATATATATATATATATATATATATATATATATATATATATATATATATATATATATATATATATATATATATATATATATATATATATATATATATATATATATATATATATATATATATATATATATATATATATATATATATATATATATATATATATATATATATATATATATATATATATATATATATATATATATATATATATATATATATCTGGCTGGTGTGTTGTCTTGATGAAAAATTATTTTTTTGCGTTGTAACCCAGTACGTTTTTCTCGAATTTGTACATTTAATTGATCCAAAAGGTTGCAATTGTACTCTGGATTTATTGTTTTACCCTTTTGCAGATAGTCAATCAATAAAATACCTTTGGAGTCCCACAAACCGTTGCCATAAGCTTACCAGCCGATTGAATTGTTCTTGTCTTCTTTGGGACACTTCCTCCAGCTTCAGTCCATTGTTTGGATAGTTCTTTTGTCTCTGGAGTATAGTGGTGGATCCATGTCTCATCAACAGTTATGAAACGATGCTTAAAAGCCATTTTATTTCGCTTAAAACGATCCAAACAAGCGTGAGATATTTTCATTTGTATGTGTTTTTGATCGACTGTTAACAAATGCGGCACCCATCTTGCAGAAAGCTTTTTCATCTGTAGTTCTTCATGCAAAATTAAATGGACTCGATAATTTGAGATGTCCATGCTATTAGCAATTTCACGCACTTTTATTCGTCGATCATTTAATACCATATCATGCACTTTGGCTACAATTTCTGTTGTTGTTGCTGGTTTTGGACGTCCACTACGTGGTTCATCTTCAATGCATGTACGACCACGTTAAAATTCAGCAACTGTTGGATATGAAGGAGCGCTTCCACTTAACACATTCACCATATCATTTCTTGTCTCGATAAACCTTTTTTAATTAAATATTTAATGACAGCACGCATTTCTAATTTTTCCATAGTAAAAAAATGGAGTTGACAGATCGAAACAAAATTTAACATGTGTTCATAACAGAGATGGAAGTTTCTTATTCAACCGTCGAACGGAACGGACGTGTTTTTTAATAGCGGATAAAATCATCGTAATAAGTACCTACTACGAATTTCAAGTGTGGTGGGATATTAGGCCACCATGCAGAGAAATTCAAAGACATCCACTGGGTTGCTAACTTCAGGGCCCAGTGGACGAGTATCGACTGGAGTTATAGATTTGGGCAATGACCAAGAGTTAGGCCCAATTAGTCGACCTGTAGACGGGTCGACAGGTGGCGACAATTTGACAAGTCGGACCTTTTCCAAGGTAACGGCATCAAAAGGAGGTAATCCCTCACGAAAGAGATTCAAAGAACGCAGAAATGCTTTGTTTATCCTAAAGAAATTAGGATCAGTCGACCCAAGCACGTTGTCGGCTAAACAAAGCGATTCCTTAAAATGGGCTCAAGGAATTCTTGAGGCTGGAAAAAGGGAACGATCACCGGATGAGCTGCCATCCTCCAAAAGGGATCAACGATCGTTTGCCTCAGTTGCTAAAGACAGCCTTGTGATGGCTATCATTAATAAAGGAGCATTGGACGGTATGGTTCCAAAGCAAAAATGGGGGGAAATTGAGAATGCTTTGTCTGGCGTCTACTCACAGGTGCTGGAAAAGTTTCCCGGCCCAGATCCTCGACACCAAGAGGCTGGTTGGTATCAAGGACGATTTAAGCTAGTCGCATTTGAGGACCAGAGGTCTATAGAATGTTTTAAAGCTGCTCTGACCCTAATTGGTGAAGTTTGGGAAGGAGCTGCTCTAGAGTTAGTCGAGAAGAAAGACATACCGGCTAGACCAAGAGCACATGCGTGGATACCTGCAAACCCTCCTGACCCTGAATCTATTTTAAATAGACTGAAACAATGCAATCCAGATCTTCCAACAGCTGATTGGAAGGTTGGCCGTTTGGATGAAGTGGATGGGCCAAGACGGCATGCAGTGTTTATATTGAACACTCAGTCTTTGCCACATCTAGCAAAGTCCCAGGGCCGTGTATGTTATGGCTTTCATTATATCCAAATGAAGGTGTATAAAAACGATCAGCTAAAGGATTCAGAAATGGACAAGCCTCTGTCTGAATCAGAAGTAAGCGGATCCTCTTGCGAAGTCGAGGGGGATACCAAGACATTTGAAGACATGGATAGATACCGTATGCGTGAGGAGGCTTCTACTGCCTCAGAACTCACCAAAGTTGAACCTATGGTTATTGCGAGAGTCACCGATATCTCTGAAGAGGACATTCTTGATGACTCGATTGAAGCGGTTGATGTGACGGTTGTTGAAAATCTCGATGGTCCTACGGATCCTCCAGATAAATCTTCATCATTGTAAGGCTGCATGTGCTGCCTTAAAAGTTCTCCTGATGAAAGGGGACATAGATATAGTTCTTATTCAAGAACCATATGTTTATAAAAACAAAATATGTGAATTAAGTACTCCGGGGTTCAAACTATTGCAGTATAGTGGTAATGATGTAAATCGAGCCTGTATAATTGCTAAAAACGAGCTCAACTTGTTTCTGCTTCCTCCAATGTGCAATACAGACACTGTCGTTGCCAGTTTAGAAATAGCCAAATGCAAATATTGGGTATCTTCGGTCTACATGGGACATGACAGGGAGATGCCTCCATATGCCGTTAAGACCTTAGTGGAGGAGTCACGGAAAACAAAGACGAAACTCATTATGGGATGCGATGCGAATTCACATCATAGTATATGGGGAAGTAGTGATACTAATGCAAGGGGAGAGTCGCTAATAGAGTTTATTTTGCGTACTAATCTGGTAGTTTGCAACAAGGGAGATGTCCCAACCTTTGTCACTAAAAACAGGCAAGAGGTTTTGGACATCACCTTGGCCTCGCAAGAACTGAATGAAATGATATCTGAGTGGCATGTTTTAAGTGAACACAGCTACTCAGATCATCGCTACATCAGTTTCAAATTTGATGTTCATACCACCAAGACCATATTTCCGCCAAATGCAAGGAAAGCTGACTGGAATAGGTATAGGGAATCGTTCAATATGATGATACCGGAAATACCAGAGACAAATATGAGAAATGTGCAAGATATCGAATACGCAGTGGAGCGGATTACTAAGGCCTTCAACATCTCACTGAAAGCTGCATGCCCTAGAGGAAAGCCAAGGGGGAAACATCGACCACCATGGTGGTCTACGGAATTAAGTAATATGAGGAAATCCTGCAGGAAGCTCTTTAACAAGGCAAAGTCCACCAGAGCTTCTGAGGACTGGGACGCTTACAAGAAGATTCTGAGAGGATACAAGCGAGAACTAAGAAAGGCTCAGCATAACTCTTGGAATGCTTACTGCAGCAGTATTGAGAATACGTCCGAGGCTTCCAGACTACGGAAGGTTCTAGCATCCACCAACTCCGCTCCAGGTTTCATTAAAACATCGGAGGGCAATTGGACAACGTCCAGTGAGGAGACGCTGGAGGTACTATTGGACACACATTTTCCTGGCAATCAGACGGTTGAACCATGTACTGGCGGTGCCACAGTTGCTCAGCGGTCGTTTCCTGTCGAGGAAATTGTATCGGAAACTAGAATAAGATGGGCGCTAAATAGCTTTGGACCATTCAAATCCCCTGGACCTGATGGAATTACTCCGGCGGAGTTACAAGCTGTAACTGACAAAATTATCCCCTGGTTGTCGGTGATATATAAAGGATGTATCAACTTATCATATATCCCAGGAAAGTGGAGGGAAACAAAAGTCGTCTTCATACCTAAAGCGGGAAAAGCCTCTCACTCGAGGGCGAAGGATTTCCGACCAATCAGCTTATCCTCATTCCTACTTAAGACTCTGGAGAGGATGATAGATATTTATCTTAGAACTAGCATCGATTCAAGTTTGTTCTCGAAACGACAGTATGCATACTCGAAGGGCAGGTCTACTGAGACCGCACTACATGAACTAGTCAGCTTTATTGAAAGCTCACTATCTGTCAAAGAATACACAATCGTGGCGTTTCTAGACATCGAAGGGGCGTTCAATAATGTCCATCCGAGCTCGATATTAAATGGACTGACAACTCTGAATGTTGATCCATGTATACTCAGGCTGTTAGACGAACTGCTAATGAAGAGACGTATTTCAGCCACACTAGGACAAGCAAACATACAAAAGTATGTGAACAGAGGCACTCCCCAAGGAGGAGTTCTATCACCTCTTCTTTGGAATGTTGCTATAAATAGCCTTCTGGTTACTCTAGAAAAAGAAAGGATAAAAGTGGTGGCATACGCAGATGATGTAGCTCTGGCAGTCAGGGGAAAATTCCCATCCACAATCAGAGATATTATTCAGAGGGCCCTCCGGATGACTGAAAAATGGGCGAAAGACAATGGTCTTGGGGTAAATCCCGCAAAGACAGAATTAGTCATGTACTGCAAAGATCGCAAAACTCCCACGGTTAGGCCTATTTCCTTAGGGGGTATTGAAATTCCCTTTGGTGATTGTGCAAAATACCTTGGCGTTATTTTGGACAGGAAGCTGAACTTTAAGCTTAATATTGAAGAAAGGGCGAGGAAGGCAACTGTAGCTTTGTACTCGTGCAAAAAGGCAATAGGAAAAAAGTGGGGACTAAAACCAAAAATTGTGCATTGGCTATACACGGCAGTGGTTAGACCTATAATGCTATATGGTGTTGTAGTCTGGTGGCCGGCACTTCAGAAACCGACTGGTTTAGATAAAGTTCAGCGTATGGCGTGTTTGTGTATTTCAGGCGCATTCAGCAAGACAGGAACAAATTCCCTTAATGTCATGCTGCATCTATTGCCTTTAGACATTTTGGCCAAACAGTCAGCTGCAACAACGGCTGTGCGATTGCGCGAACTATCGCTGTGGTCGGAAAAAGGTTACGGTCACAGTTCTGTCCTCAAAACAATGTCAGATGTGCCTAACGTAGTGGATTACACTTTGGCGAGTCCACTTTTCGACAAAAAGTTTGAGACTCTAATCCCCAACAGTGAGGCGTGGTGCACACAGACCCCGGGGAATAAAGAATATATAGATTTCTACACTGATGGCTCCAAATTGGATGGACAAGTGGGTTTCGGAGTATATTCTAATGATTTGGAACTTCAAATAGCGAAAAGATTACCTAATCACTGTAGTGTTTTTCAGGCTGAAATATTAGCAATAAGAGAGGTGGCGAATTGGCTGAGAAGTAATGTTCCAAAAAATGTGGGCATTAATATATACTCAGACAGTCAACCTGCAATAAAATCCTTGGACTCTGTGTTCCTCAACTCGAAAACGGCCATCGATTGCCGCAAATCTCTCAATGAGATGGCTGAGAAGTACAATACTCACCTAATATGGGTGCCTGGCCATAGGAACATACCGGGGAACTGCGAAGCCGATGAGTTGGCAAGGCTAGGGACTACCTTACATATTCCAGGGGAACTAGAATTTGTTGGTATGCCCCTAGCTACCTGCAAGCTCATGCTGCGTGAGAAGGCTGTTATGATGGCAAATGTTCGATGGGAGAATTGCAAGGGTTGTAACGACACCAAGCAAATATGGCCCCATTTCAACTTAAACCGCACACTAGATATGCTAATGTTCTCGAGACGTCAGATATCACTCCTGATATCTGCTATAACGGGTCGCTGCCTGATAGGAGATTTTGCAAAAACTATTGGCGCGAAGTATAATGACTATTGTATGAGCTGTCATGATGCGGAGGAAAAAGAATCAATTAAACACCTCTTGTGTGAGTGTCCTGCATTTTGTGTAAAGCGCAAGCAACTTTTAGGAGCATATAGCTTCAGATTACTGGCGGATCTGGAAAACGTTAACTTAAGCAGTCTGCTAATGTTTTTGGAACAATCTGGTTGGTTCAACAAAGGAAAATAATCAAGAAGGTTCAGCGGTTAAAACTAGAAGTGCCCATATGTAATAGGTACTTTTAGTTAATGTGGTATCACAATGGACTGAATAGTCTAAGTGAGCTTGAATCTTAATCGGGCTGCCACTTTAACCTAACCTAACCTAACCTAACCAAAACATTTAACTTTTTTCTGTTTATACCGCCCTTTTTGTGCTAGGCTAAGAAGTTTCCGAACTGCCCTCGTAAAAACATTGATTCTATAACAACAAATAAATGCACGCTGGTGGGAAGTATACACTGATTTTTTCTCGAAACCCCCAGAATTCAATTCAAGTTTTGTATTCTGTAGGCAAATGTTAACTAACATATAGTGTACATTTTTCCCAATTTCTACAAAGATCTCAGATAGAAAGTACACTGAAAAAAGACTTTCCTGAGGAACGAAATTTTAGACCAGCAAAGCTCCTTTGGAGCTAAAATATTTTCTTTAACTCTGGAAAGTCATCCTTATTTTTTGTACATAAACGTCAGCCTTCGTCATTTTGACTACGGCTTATTTCAAGACGGTATAATTTGCATTATTATACCCACCACCATAGAATGGTGACGGGGGTATAATAAGTTTGTCATTCCGTTTGTAACACATCGAAATATCGATTTCCGACTATATAAAGTATATATATTCTTGATCAGGGAGAAATTCTAAGACGATATAACGATGTCCGTCTGTCTGTCTGTTGTCATCACGCTACAGTCTTCAATAATGAAGCAATCGTGCTGAAATTTTGCACAAACTCGTCTTTTGTCTGCAGGCAGGTCAAGTTCGAAGATGGGCTATATCGGTCCAGGTTTTGATATAGTCCCCATATAAACCGACCTCCCGATTTGGGGTCTTGGACTTATAGAAATCGTAGTTTTTATCCAATTTGCCTGAAATTTGAAATCTAGAGGTATTTTATGACCATAAAGAGGTGTGCCAAAAATGGTGGGTATCGGTCCATGTTTTGGTATAGCCCCCATATATACCGATCTCCCGATTTTACTTCTTGGGCTTATAGAAACCGCAGTTTTTATTCAATTTACCTGAAATTGGAAATCTAGAGGTATTGTAGGACCACAAATAGGTGTGCCAAAAATTGTGAGTATCGGTCCGTATTTTGGTATAGCCCCCATATAGACCGATCTCCCGATTTTGCTTCTTGGGCTTATAGAAACCGCAGTTTTTATTCAATTTACCTGAAATTGGAAATCTAGAGGTATTGTAGGACCACAAATACGTGTGCCAAAAATTGTGAGTATCGGTCCATGTTTTGGTATGGTCCCCATATAAAACGACCTCCCGATTTGGGGTCTTGGGCTTATAGAAACCGCAGTTTTTATTCAATTTACCTGAAATTGGAAATCTAGAGGTATTGTAGGACCACAAATACGTGTGCCAAAAATTGTGAGTATCGGTCCATGTTTTGGTATGGTCCCCATATAAAACGACCTCCCGATTTGGGGTCTTGGGCTTATAGAAACTGTAGTTTTTATCCAATTTGTCTGAAATTGAAAATCTAGAGGTATTTTAGGACCATAAAGAGGTGTGCCGAAAACGGTGAGTATCGGTCCATATTTTGGTATAGCCCCCATATAGACCGATTTCCCGATTTTACTTATTGGGCTTCTAGAATCCGAAGTTTTTATCCTATTTGCCTGAAATTGGAAATCTAGAGGTATTTTCGGGTCATAAAGAGGTGTGCCGAAAACGGTGAGTATCGGTCCATATTTTAGTATAGCCCCCATAAGAACGATCTCCCGATTTAACTCCTTGGGTTTCTAGAAACCGTAGTTTTTATCTGATTTGCCTGAAATTGTAAATATTCTGGTATTTTAGGCTCACAAAAACGTGTATCGGATTAAGTTTTTATCGGTCCATTTGGTAATGTCTCCATATAGACCGACTTCACTTCTTGAGGGTGTAGAAGGCGCACTGCACTGATCATGAAAATTGCTTGAAACTCAGTGTAAAATTTCAAGATTTTACTTCTACAGATTTAAGATTTCAAATCAAGACATTATTTTATAATTTTCTTGCACACTTACAAGAGATGTTAATGATTACTCTAAAACTCAAACAAAAATGGTTCTTATAAATCCAGAATCTGATATAGTCCTCATAGGTGAAATCTTTAAATTTATCTTCGGGAAGTGTCCTCAAGCCCTCCTGAAATTTCAAAGGAAACCCTAATATTTGTTCATGGTGGTGTGTATTTAAGATTCGGCTCGGCCGAACTTAGTGCTGTATATACTTGTTTCTTTATTCAATTTGCTTTTAAGTAGTATAAAACAAAAAATCATAAAATGGTGGAATTAGTATAACTTAAATTTATCATTTCCCAATCGACTAAAATTCATTTTAGATCGAAAATGAAATTACGCGTCGTCATTATGACAAAGGATGTCTGTCTAGGGTTAACAGCAAATAAAACAAATTAAAGATAATCGTTGAATCGCTTATTATAAAATCGGTTTTATTTGTTCTTAAAGAAAATGCTTTATAAGAAAAGAGAATTTCGTTGGCTAAAACTCGTCCCGGAGGATAGTATTTTTTCTCTGGGTGTATACAAAATATCGTTTGCAAAAGGAGAAATATTATTATTATTAAAAAAAAGACAACAGGTTTTCAAAAAATGTTGGAATTTGGGATAAATCCAAAATCACTTTTCAAAAAAAAAAACAAACGTTATTTGGACAACTAAGGTGTCCAAAAGTGCTCTTGAAGCATGTTTGAGGTGATAAATTTCCTAAAGACTACTATGCACCTCTTTCAAAAATGTTCCCATAAGAAATACATTGCTAGTTATGCTAACGACCAGTTCGTTAGCATTGTGGAAGTGTAATGCGAATGAGGTATAAATAAGCATTTGTTTAAAACATAATATGATAATGTCATTAATTGAAAACACAATTATTATGAAATATTTGTGATAAATATTTCTTAACGGAAAAATCTACGGAATTACCGTTATATTACATAATATGTTTGATTTTTTAAGTAAATGCTCAATTATGTGAATAATTATACCAAATGGTACCATCATTTATTCTATTTTATTAAGCCATTAACAGCCACCTGCCTAAAAACTTGAGAATAACAATTCGAAAATTACAAAGACGTATTTATTTTTGTCATTACATGTTAGTCATTATAACTCACCGCAATGTAATGCAACGTGTAACGCCAGCTTTGCTCCTAGTAATGCCAATTGTAATGAGATGTGGTTACCTACACACAAAAAATGATCACCAAAATTTTTTCAATTAAACACTTAATTGAATTTGGAAACGGATTCAATTAAAATTTTAATTGATTCAATTAATTATTTAATCAAATCCGAATAAAAACCAATTAAAAAATGATTGATATTTGTTTCGTTTCCAATTAAAATACTAATTGATTCAATCAATTTGTTCATCAATTCGGAAATAATTTTCAATTACAAACGTGATTGAAAATTTTGCCGTTTCCAATTACACACGTGATTGATCCAATCACCTTTGTGATTGAAATTGAATAATTTTGAGCAATGGAATTTATTAAAAAATGTTTGATGGAGAGATCAGTCTGTGGAAGTAACTCGTAACGAATGGTTGGGTTTTTGTTTTTCGCGTAAATTGAAAAACATGATTGGCGACATTCTGTCTGCTGCATTCAAAATGTGTGCATAAATATTTTGAACGCAACAACAAATCATAGCAAAGGGCAAAGACCATAGGTCTTTGGCAAAGGGTTGAAATAAATAAAGTGTGCAACAACAAATGGCCACGTGGTAAAGGTTTGAAAAAAATATATGACAGAACGCATTTGAAAATACCTGTGGTTGTAGTATTGTAAAAATGGAAAACAATCTACGTTTATTGAAGGTAAGAAATTGTGAAATGTGAATACCGTTTTCCATTGAAGCGTGTTTACATTAAACGGACTAAAATAGTATATTTTATTCATTTCTTTTAGTGAGCAATTTTATTTCGTGAAATTGTGCAATCAATCCCATCAACTCCATCATTTTATCAAATATATAAGAATATAAGAATATGTTTGCAATCAAAAGGTGGGTACCGTATTGATCTATTAAAATTATAAATTTGTTCACTCCTAGTTTTCTTAAAACCAAGAGCGGTATGGGTTTGTTGGAAGATTCACCTTGAAGTTGCGAAGTAGCGTTGGCATTAAATTGCATTTTTGTTTTACTTGCCCTTTTCAGTTTGAACCCAAGCAGAGAGCAGTATATCTGATATATAAACTAATGAGTTGAATTATGTAATGGTAAAAAGTTCTTTCTTTTGGATTTAAAAATATGAAAAATATCCGAAAATTATAAAAATATGTATTTTCCATTTATATTTTTTTTATTTCCAGAATTTGCAAAATATCATCAATATAATACCAACTATTACATTGTTTTGCCATTATTTTTGTCTTTGATTGATTCAAATTTTAATAGACGATTTCAATGTGTGGACATTTTGGAAAGGAATTGTTACTAAAATTAAATTACCGAGCTCCTTAATACACCTTTTTATGCTAAAAGACTACAACTGCAAAAGAAGATTATAAATCTGCACCCCGGAACCAAGAATTGAACTTGATATTCTATGCAGGTAATGTTTAACAAAATTAACTTTTAATTGAACCAAATTAAATTCGAATTATTCTGTTTACTTTCAGAAAAACTAATATAGCTTACAGGCTGCTGATTTATTGGAAACCTAGGCGCATCTACATAGTAGAAGGAACATGCTGACATGGTTGTTATGATAAGGAAGATAATAATTTATATAATTTATTTTTTCACCCTATAGTTGTTATTGATAGTAATTGTATCTGTAGGTTATGTTAGAACAAAACACAAATGACAAGAACCAAATTTACTTGTCTATTGCATAATTCAAAAAATAATAAAATATTAAATATGTTTTATAACAAACACATATTTTCTTTTATTTCAAATAAAACTAAATACGATTTTGGGGGCGCAATATATAAATTTTTTGATTGAAATTTATAGCCAAGTTCAATTAATTATTCAATTGAATGAATCAAATAGTTGATTGATTTTTGTCGCGAAATTAATTAAAATTTTAATTGATTCCATTAAAACTGTGATTGAATTTATTTTAAAAATCGATCACGTTTTTAATTGATTCAATCACACATTTAATTGATTCCGTGGCAAAAGTCAATTAAATTTTTAATTGAAAATCGTCTTGGTTTTCAATCAAAATGGGTGATTGATACTATCATTTTCGTGATTGAAGACACTTCAATTAAAAAAAATTATTGAATCCGCGATTTTCGTGATTGAAATAAAAAAAATTTTTGTGTGTAGTTTTTACTGGGAAGTAATATTGAATAAAATTCCATTTTGATTTAATGTAATATACAATTTTATTTACTCTTGCAATATAATCTAAAATATATGTATATATAACTAATAATAATAATAATAATATTGTTTATTTATTTAATAATAATTGTTTTAATATAATTTTATATTGGTTATAAAACAAAAGGAAATTTGAAAATATATTACTTAGACCGTCTTTGTACAATACATATTGCAATATATATACGTGTGTGTGTATGTATAATTCTTTTAATTTTATGGACAGTATACAATGTATTTTAAATTTGTTATGCTTTGAATTATAATTTTTAATAAATTTTGATGGTGGTAGTAGTATTTTTTATATATGTGTTTACTTTACTTTTTTTGTTTTTGTTCTAAAATTGAATTTTTATATATTTTATTTTTTGGGTTAAATCTTCTTATGTTCAATCTAATATACTACTACTGAAAGGCATACTAATCATCTTTAGTTTTTGTTTTTCTCCTTTAAAAATATATTTTTTCAAAGTCTCATACACACAAAACATAAGCTGCAAATGGGAAACAATTTTCATTGAATTGTAAGAGATGGCGAAAGAGAATAAATAGAAAAACAAGATAAATAACAACAAAGCACAAAAGATAAGGATTTTTTTTTTTTCAAAAAATTGATAAGGGGCAGACACTCGTTTCATATTCGCTTTAAATATTTCCATATAGGACTTAAAATATATATATATGCTCTATACTAAATACAACAAAACCTTTTCGAATAAGTTATTATCAAACAAAAATTGTTTTAAATTTTATTGTGGATTCTTAAAAGCACTTTTATTAATTTGATACTATTGAAAAATTGCAAACAACATAATTATTCCATAATTCGGTATATATCAACAACATATATATGTGTGTATATGTATTTCTTATATTGCAATGACAAAAATGTATTTCGAATACATGAAGAAAACTTCTTCCAAATGTTTGTATATGTATGATTATAGCATGATTATGAGGGCGAAAATGGTAAATAAGAATATAAATATATTATCAACATTTACATTTTGTTATCATATGGCATACAAATATATAATGCGGTAGATAAATAATAATGACAAATATATTCATTCTATTTAAATTTAAAAAAAAATCATATAGTTTTAAAAACATTGTCGCCGATTTATTTAAGGTGACCATTTACCAGTTATTCGGATGCTACTATTCTGCAAAAATATGCGTCTCATATTTAAACTCTCTTGCAGGGATTCTGTCGTTTGATATTGTTGCTCCGCCATGTAAAACACTATTTTGTATTTGCTATATTAAATACGGGACCAATACGCAAAAATACACGCCTAAGGACACTTCGTAATTCCAATTTCATATCAAAGCACATCATTTCACACAATAGTGTATAGTAATTGGAAACGTGGGTGGCAAACTGAAATAAGAAAGAAATAACAGAGTGTAACAATTTTTATCTCATTGTGGATATTTTTACAATATGCTATAAAAATTTAAATTTCATAAATAGTATGGTCCTAATCCTCCGTGACCTTATAAAATGAAAAACAGATATTGATACATTTTTAGCCTCGGCCGAACATAAAAAGAATACACGATGATCCAGACCATGGCGGGGTGGAGGCAGAGGGTTGTAACCAGCTACAGAGAAGTACTCAGCAACAGCAGCGTTGCCGCTGATTTTTTTGAAAAAGAGCCGAACAATATTTTGCGGCAAAAAATGTTCAATGCTACCATTTTGTTCTAGAAGAGGATCGTATTCTCTTCTCTGCGTTTAGCTTTGGATACAATGGTTCATTAAGTCTTCTGCGTCAACTATTTTAAAAATTGATTTGTGTTCATCACCCTTCAATAAACTATGCAATGATTGAAATTCGGTCATCCGTATTCTTTATAATGAAGCTAATTGGTCCATATTTATATGTAGCCCCCCATATAAACCAGTCCCCAGATTTGACTTTTTGATCCCATGGAGAAACAAATTTAATTTGATCTTTATAAACCGATCAAGTATGAATGTAGTACTTAATCTGCCCTCTTTATTTAACATATACTCCATGTGGACTATCTTACAATTCTTCGTCTCTTGAAAAATGAGCCAAATTTGGAGCCAAATTGAAAATGAGCCAGAAGCTCAAAAGAGAGTCAATTTGGATCTTTAGGGCCAGTAACGGAAACGCTGATCGGCAGGTCATATTACATTACAGAAGCAAGAAACACAATTTTAGTTAAAATGTTACACTCAAGCACATCAATAGTAAATTGCTGTCCGATTCCATGTTTAGCTCAATGAAAAGGGACCTCCTTTTCATAGCCCAGTCACAAAAATCTTCCAAATTTAAAAAAAAGATTTCTTTGAAGTTTTCGATCATATTTTTGAGGTTATTTTAAAATTTTGTGTTATTTCTATAGAAAATGTGTGAAGAGGTATTCTCTAATGGGAAATATTTGAGATTATTTTCAATAGAAATAAAAATTTTTTCAAAATTTTATTTCTATAGAAAATTTTGTCAAAATTTTATTTCTATAGAAAATTTTGTCAAAATTTTATTTCTATAGAAAATTTTGTCAAAATTTTATTTCTATAGAAAATTTTGTAAAAATTTTATTTTTATAGAAAATTTTGTCAAAATTTTATTTCCAAAGATTTTTTTATTTCAATAGAAAATCTGTGAAGAGGTATTCTCTAATGGGAAATATTTGAGATTATTTTCCATTGAAATAAAATTTTGTCAAAATTATATTTTATGATTTTTATCTCATAATCTCGGCTGTAGGTCTATAAATTAAACTCGAAATTGTTGGTTTCTAGTTTTTTATTTTCCGATATTTCGGGTTACTTCGTCAGACCGTTTTCAAGGCTACAAATTACAAAATTAAACAAGTTAATTACAAAATTCACAAATTAAAGTCAAACTATTGTCATTTACATTTTAACCGCTGTCTTGTTACTTCGCTGTCTGGTTTTCTACTGGTGATCACTTTCTCCTGTGTTTTTGTATCGTATGTCGATATATTCTCGCGCAGTTCTCAATATCTTTTTTATAGTTTATTCTCTCGTTAGTGGGAGTGTTAATTATGTGTAACATTTCCAGAGTAAATCTTCGTCTGTAGTTGTTTTCCTTGCATAGGATTTCTACGTTATTAAAGTTAGGTTTGTGACCAGTCAATGTACAGTGGGCCGCAAGTGCTGTTTTTTGTTCCATTGGTTTGTCTGTTATTTTTATATCCGATTTATGTGAAGACAATCTTGTTTTTAATTTTGTCATTGTCGTACCAATATATGTCTTTTGGCATAAGTTGGATTTGTCACCGTTGCATTTTATCTTATATACTACGTTGTGTTGGTCTTCATTCTTAATTTTTGTTTTTATTTTACTAAATAATCCGTTGACAGTGTTTGTAGTTTTTAACGCGAGTTGATATTTTTCTTTATTGTATATGTCAGACTTGGACAGTCTCTCGGAGAAGTTTGGTATATATGTCACTGGTTTGTATATTTTTGAATCCTTTTTCTTGGTCAATTCTCGGTTGTTGTGTAGGTTGGCTTTTACTTTCGATAAGAGTTGATATATCGTTCGTTGTGGGAAATTGTTGTCTTGGAGAATTCGTTTAATTTTATTTTCATTTTCAGAATGAAATTCTGGATCACTAATATTAAATATCCTTCGTATGAAATTTGTCGCTGTATTGATTATTATACGTTTACTGTGCTTAGAGTAAAAATTGAGCAGTCTCCCAGAAGCCGTTGGTTTTTGGTACCAATTTAGTCTCAGTTGGTTTCCTTGTCTATGTATTATTACGTCAAGATATGGTAGTTTATTGTCCTGTTCTAATTCCTTTGTAAATTGAATTTGTCTATTAAATGAGTTTAAGGCCTTTAGTGTTTCGTCGACTTCTGATGCCTTTATGATTGCGAAGATGTCATCTACGTATTTTGTTAATATCGGTGGTTTAGTAATATTTTTAAATACTTCGTCTAAAAGTTCCTCCATAATAATGTCTGCTACAATTGGTGAAGCAGGGGAACCCATTGGCATACCTTTTAATTGCTCATAAATCTTGTCCTCAAATTTAAAATATCTGGTGTCCTTGATACAAAATGTGATTAAATCTATGAATAAATCCTTCGTCATGTTCGTATACTGCTCAATTATGGTCCATTTTCTTTCAATCGTCTGAATTGCTAGCTTTACCGCAATGCTTGGAAATAATGACACCACGTCAAAGGATATTAAAACTTCATCATCTTCAATCGTCATATTTTCCAATCTTGTCTTAAAATTCGCAGAGTCCTTAACATTATATTTAGAGTCAAGTGTTATATTTCTTAATATACCTACTATGTATTTACATAAATTGTACGATGGCGAGTCTATCGAAGAACAAATAGGTCTTAATGGTGTGCTCTCCTTATGTATTTTTGGAAGTCCGTAAATCCTTGGAGCTACTGCGGTCCTGCTTGTCAACTTGTTTTTCTCTTGTTCGGTAATAATATTGAGATTGTAAAGTTTTTCCACTAATTTGTTGTTCTTCGTTTGGAGTCTAGAGGTGGGATCAATTTTTATTCGTTTGTACGTACACATATCGTGTAATATTTCTTTCATCTTTAGATCATAGTCAATTTTATTCATTGCAACCGTTTTTCCCCCTTTGTCAGCACTAAGAATTAGAATGTCATCATTTTCCTTTAAATATCGTCGTGTCTGTACCACTGTGCTTGATATGTATTTATCTCTTAAGCTCATTTGTGATCTTCGTAAATGATCGTTTATCAATGTTGTCAATTTTGTTCTCGCCATCTCTTGTTCCTCTCTGCTCTCAATTGTCTGTACACAATCTTCTCCTTCGGCGATAACTTGTAATAGTGGAAAACTTTTATTGTTGTGCGGGAGAGTATGTTTTGGACCCAGTGAGAGAATCCATTGCACTTCTCTCGGTATGTCTTTCTCTGTCTTATTCACAAACCAGTCGTTCTGAGTTCTAATGTTAAGCTGTTTTTTGTGTTGTTGTTTAAGTACATCTAGCTTTTTAATGTGTGTTGTTTTGTTCTTGTGTGTCACGCTGTTGTACAGAGTGTTTTCACTCTCCAAGTACAACGATAAATCTTGTTGTGATAAAAGCTGTGTCAGTTGAGTTTGCGCGGTTTGAATGTTTTGTCGATTTTCGTGTATTTGTTTGTGTTTATACTCTATTAGTAGTTTTAAGATTTTCATGTGAAAGTTATAGGTATACCTGTGTAATGTTCTCTCGATATTTGGCGGGATATTTTTGTTTTTGTGTGTTTTGAAAATGGTATATGTGTGTTTGGTTGCATTGTTAATGAAGTTTGGTATGATACCAGCTTTTTTGCATTTTATAAGAAATGTTATGGAACTTTTGAGATTTGCTGACTGCTTATGGCTTTTGGAGTAATTTTTAGCGACTTTATATGTGTGAGCATATAATGTCAACGGATTATTTAGTAAAACAAAAACAAAAATTAAGAATGAAGACCAACACAACGTAGTATATAAGATAAAATCCAACGGTGACAAATCCAACTTATGCCAAAAGACATATATTGGTACGACAATGACAAAATTAAAAACAAGATTGTCTTCACATAAATCGGATATAAAAACAACAGACAAACCAATGGAACAAAAAACAGCACTTGCGGCCCACTGTACATTGACTGGTCACAAACCTAACTTTAATAACGTAGAAATCCTATGCAAGGAAAACAACTACAGACGAAGATTTACTCTGGAAATGTTACACATAATTAACACTCCCACTAACGAGAGAATAAACTATAAAAAAGATATTGAGAACTGCGCGAGAATATATCGACATACGATACAAAAACACAGGAGAAAGTGATCACCAGTAGAAAACCAGACAGCGAAGTAACAAGACATCGGTTAAAATGTAAATGACAATAGTTTGACTTTAATTTGTGAATTTTGTAATTAACTTGTTTAATTTTGTAATTTGTAGCCTTGAAAACGGTCTGACGAAGTCAACCGAAATATCGGAAAATAAAAAACTAGAAACCAACAATTTCGAGTTTAATTTATAGACCTACAGCCGAGATTATGAGATAAAAATCATAAAAATTAAAATAAAAGGTCAACAATATCAACAAAAAACATAAAATTATATTTTTATAGAAAATTTTGTCAAAATTTTATTTTTATAGAAAATTTTGTCAACATTTTATTTCTATAGAAAATTTTGTCAAAATTTTATTTCTATAGAAAATTTTGTCAAAATTTTATTTCTATAGAAAATTTTGTCAAAATTTTATTTCTATAGAAAATTTTGTCAAAATTTTATTTCTATAGAAAATTTTGTCAAAATTTTATTTCTATAGAAAATTTTGTCAAAATTTTATTTCTATAGAAAATTTTGTCAAAATTTTATTTCTATAGAAAATTTTGTCAAAATTTTATTTCTATAGAAAATTTTGTCAAAATTTTATTTCTATAGAAAATTTTGTCAAAATTTTATTTCTATAGAAAATTTTGTCAAAATTTTACTTCTATAGAAAATTTTGTCAAAATTTTATTTCTATAGAAAATTTTGTCAAAATTTTATTTCTATAGAAAATTTGGTCAAAATTTTATTTATATAGAAAATGTTGTCAAAATTTTATTTCTATAGAAAATTTTGTCAAAATTTTATTTCTATAGAAAATTTTGTCAAAATTTTATTTCCATAGAAAATTTTGTCAAAATTTCATTTCGTTTTGTTTGTTATTGTTGGCTTCTCTTCAATCGTTATTGTTGTTTTTGATCTCAGCTTAAAGCCATGCAATGACTAAACTACAAGTGTAGCTTAACCAACAGAGGAAAAGTATGCTTGTCAAATTTATTTGGGCAAAGCCCTATAGACTGCAAGATGGTTGGATGTACAGCTGTTTCGGAATTACCACATTCCTCATCAGCATCCTCTACTTGCAGCAAAACTATCAACCAATTATCAGAATAAATGTCTATAGAAAATTTTGTCAAAATTTCATTTCTATAGAAAATTTTGTTTTATTTTTATAGAAAATCTGTGAAGAGGTATTCTCTAATGGGAAATATTTGAGATTATTTTCTATAGAAATAAAATTTTGTCAAAATTATATTTCTATAGAAAATTTTGTCAAAATTATATTTTTATAGAAAAATTTGTCAAAATTTTATTTCTATAGAAAATTTTGTCAAAATTTTATTTCTATAGAAAATTTTGTAAAATTTTATTTCTATAGAAAATTTTGTAAAAATTTTATTTCTATAGAAAATTTTGTAAAAAATTTATTTCTATAGAAAATTTTGTCAAAATTTTATTTCCAAAGAATTTTGTTTTTATTTCAATAGAAAATCTGTGAAAATGTATTCTCTAATGGGAAATATTTGAGATTATTTTCTATAGAAATAAAATTTCGTCAAAATTATATTTCTATAGAAAATTTTGTCAAAATTTTATTTTTATAGAAAATTTTGTCAAAATTTTATTTTTATAGAAAATTTTGTCAAAATTTTATTTTTATAGAAAATTTTGTCAAAATTTTATTTCTATAGAAAATTTTGTCAAAATTTTATTTCTATAGAAAATTTTGTCAAAATTTTATTTCTATAGAAAATTTTGTTTTATTTCTATAGAAAATCTGTGAAGAGGTATTCTCTAATGGGAAATATTTGAGATTATATTGGGTGATGAAAAGCTTATGAAAAAAATATTTAAAAAATGTTATACTCTTACCCTTGCATCAGCCATTTTAAGTAACCTCGTCAATATCAACAACAACAGTGATGTCCATGCATCACGATGTGCTTCGCTTTGCAAACTTAAGAAATAAGTCAAGGCTTCTTTACAAACTTGCACCAATTCCAACTCTATTCCCGGCCAATCGCTACGTCTATTCTCATCGCCATACATTTTAAAGAATATACGCAGGACACAAGCCAAAGATGCTGTTTCCTGTTTAAGCAAATTTGGTTTTATAGAACCTTTAAATCCGGCACGCCATAAAATATTTCGCTGTTCTTGATCGGCATTGAAACGTTTTGCAAAACGATGTGATTGCATTAGACAATCAGCCAAGGTAAGTAATTGGCGTGTTCGCAAATAACTGTACATGCCTTGCTCCTCACGTTGACAATCAAGTATAGGATGTGTTGCGCAATTACCGGTCAAATCTGCGGCGGCCTGCGCCAGAGTTTCGGCATCTTCTTTGCGTGAGGTAGCAGGGAAGAATATTATATTATCTACAGTTTGTATAAGTTCCAGCTGAACCACACATTTAATATTTAGACTTTCGAATAGTGCAGGATTTTGAGGAACAACAGGAACTTGGGTATTGTGTTGATGATGTTGTGAATGAGTTTCTTCGTCAAAACTTCCTGTATGACTATAAACGGAATGTTGAGAATACGAACGATTCAACGAATCACCCCCACTACGGGGATGCGAATTTTTTCTCTGATTTGATGCATGCTGTTGATTTTGCATGGAATGCGAAGTATGTTGTTGTTGTTGTAGTTGCATTTGAATTTGTTGTTGCTGTTGGGGATTTGGCCGCCATGTTAATAGTTCACCGGGCAAAGTAGCATTGAAAATGTCCAAAATGCATTGACAAGTTTTGTCCCAAGTGGCTTCATTGAATTTAAAGCCATTAGATATCACCAAATTTTCCAAACAGTTTGTACCAGATCTAGCTAACTGTTCATTATTCTGCTGCACGCACCAATGCAACTGTGCAAAGAGATCTTCTAACAGCAAATGGCCTAATACATCAAAGTATTGTGTGAAGACATCTATAATGGCATATAATGCATGATTACATGTTGTGGTCATCCATTCGGACTTCTCCGTAACATGCTCAGGTAGCTTCATGTTATCAAATATTCGAAAAATAACATTAAACAAATCCTTCCACCAGTTTGGTTTGAAGCTATCACCATGAGTTTTCACAATTTCAAAAAGGACGGTAAGAGCTCGAGTCCGGACATCCAATTTGCAGCGGTTTACCACACACGACAATGAGAATAGCATGGGGAACCAACCACGCACCCAAACACGATCTTCTTCAGCAACAGATATATCATTTTCCATGCCAGCATGTTCAGCAAATAGTTGCGGTGATTCATGCACGCAAAGGGCACAAGTTCTAACCAAACGAATTGCTTCCATACTCGTATCACCACCGTAGCGTGCATTACAAGCGAATTCCGATAGACATTTTACTGCATCTTGGAATGAGTCAACCATAATGGCAAATTGTTTTTGATACAATTCCCCAATTATCTTGCTGGTGGTTTGGAAAGCCAATTCAACTATTGCTTCCTCGTGATCTCCAGCCGCCAAATGAAATATAGAGAAAATATTCTTCCAACCCGATTTAATATTGCGGGCCTGTGAATTTACCATTTGAGCTATACAACGAACTACCATATCACGAATTGCTGGGGATGGATTCTTTTTCATAATGTGTTCAAACGGCCGCAAGAAATCCTTTTGAAAACGGAAGTTTGCAAATTCTCCTTTTTCCATAAATTTCATCGAAAGTTGGCGCAATGAATCCAAAGCAAAGAATGATATTTCCTCATTCATGTTGCAGCCTACTGTATTGAAATGTTCACCCAAGACTTGCCAAATACGAGACCATTGCAAACGTATACGCTCCATGTTGTAATAGGAAATTTCTACAATTTTCTGCAGCGAAAACATCCGTGGCTGTGTATTCTGCAATTCTTCGACGGAAACCTAAAAGGAATCGGAGAAAACCAAATTTGAACAAATGGACTTACATTATGAGAAATATTACTCACTTGACACAAAGCCTTGACAAAATCAACGATTGCATCACCATCTAAACGAATTGAGCCCGTAAATATACGATCAACAGCCACCACTACACTTTGGCTGCTAGTCTGCCCAATATGTTCCTTTACACTAGGATTCAATGAATCTTTAAGAGTCGTTTGAGCTCCGGATAAATATTTGGGTCGAACTCCAGTACCAATGAGTTGGGCCAACTCTAACTGACTAATGCATTTTACAATGTCTAGCCAACTGGAACCCAAGTAATTACCATCAGTGTGAGCCACCATAATCAATGTTTTAATGGTGTCAATATTTTTCGCTTTCATCTCATTGATTGGGGAATTAGCGGTCAGTAATGTAAACCTAGCCAACGCCTGGACGTAGGCATCACGTTCCAAAGTCATGTGAAAAATACAAGCAATACGTATAGCACAACGTATACCATCTAAGCAAAGGCATGCAATTTCGGGGTCATCACAGTCCTGCAAACCAACTGAGAATGCTGCCAAAAATGGTGTCCAAGCCATTTTGAACATAGGCCTCACATGCTCCAAATGTTTGGCAGATGTAAAAGGCGATTTTACATGGGAAACAGACTCCATTAAATTTTTTGCCGTTGTGGAAATGGCTTCCATTTCCATGTTCCATAGAAGTTTGCGTCTCTTTTCATTGGCAATAATTTGTTTACCTGGCTTATTTACCACAGTATTCTTCATTTTGATTTCATGACCAGCTATCTCATCATAAATAGAAGATAGATACTCCACTGGTAAGTCGTCGCGGCTATCGCTAATGCCCTGATTCAGTTTGATATATTGTTCCTTTGTCATTTTATTTTTAACTTGAGGAGAATGCAAATCTGTGGTCAGCATAATAATGGAGAAGGCCAACACATAAACTGTATCGGCCGATTGGAATAATGGATTATTCGGATTACACTCGCAATAACGACTAGCAAATTTTTCCATGAGACGATCAATTTTCTGTGCCTCTCCGGGTAAACGAAACTCTTCCAAAAGCATTCTGAGGGCTGCTACCACTTCAAGTGTGTGAAATTCAAAGGCATCTATATACTCGCACATAACCTCTTTAGAGTGATCATCATTTTCACCTATGTAATTTCCAATTATGGTTTTATCTAAACGTTCATCCTCGTGTAGCCATTTCGCTATATCCTTCGGTGTGGGACCCAACAACTGCTTATCTTGTAAAAATTGGATGCCTTTTTTAGGCTTTCGATTGAAAAGCTCTATACCCTGCTCCATTACTTCTTTTCGCATCTTTCTTTCCTCCAAAGCTTCGGGTAAATCGAGAACCTCATTATTTTTAACACTTCCATAGGAATTCAAACTATGACTGGAACCCCCATGAATGGAACGAACTCCTACTGTATTGGTGTGGGACACGGCATCAGTATTATCTGTAGGAGATTGTAAATCATTGGAATGCATTGATTTGTTATGCGCCGCTGTGCCTTCATGGGCATTAAGAGAAGGCATATTAGGGTTAACATAAAGATCTTGGCTCCACTCTACCATGCACTTTAAGATGGATACCAAACATTCGAGTCCTCGTATGCGCATTGATTTCTCCTCCATGGGATTAGCCCCCAGTTCTAGAGCTTGTCGACCTTGAGCTATTTTCGATAAATCATTGACAAGTCGTTCAAACAAATTGGCAGCTTGAAAATCACAATCATAATTAACGTAGATATCGACCACGCTCTGGGCATCGGCACAAATCCTATTCAAAGCCTGAATGACCATCCATTTATGTTCAAATGAACTAGACGTTGCTTCCAAAATATTTAAAAAGATCTCTTTAAAGAATACTTCTATTTGTTTTTTCAAATGTATCTTGAAGTTGGAGAGTAGTGCAACAAAAATGGAAAGAGACAATTCGAAGACTTCCGGCACCAAGCTGACACCATTTTTAGATAAGGCAACACACAAATACTGCTTAATGGCCATGATAAACATTTCATTTGATCGAAAAACTGGACCGGCATTTTGTAAAATGGACAATAGCAAACGCAATGACAATACTTTAGATCTTAATTCGTGAGACTTAGGATCTGGATGACCACCCTCGGGTAAAGGTTTCATAGATAATTTACACAATGCTCTAAAGACCAGAAATGCGTCCTTTTGCAAGACATGTGTAAATTTGGCTGTAACAACGGCATCGTTTTCACTGTGTATTTCAACACTCTCTTCTGAATTGTGTTTAATGCTTTCCGATACTGAAATGTTATTATTACTATTTTCAGATGCCGATGTGGACAAATTGTTGGTGCTACTGGTTTTATTATTATTATTGATGCTAATATTTTTTGTTGACTCTCCGTCATCAGTGATTGTGATGCTGACATTGTTCTGTGTAATATCCTCCGCTTCAGTTTCTTTTAGAACTTGTACTATGGCGGCTGAAAGAAAATAAAAAAAATTAAATTTTATTTTCGAACAATTCTTCATTTTTGTTTTCAAGATTATAATGCATTCAATATTAAATATTTATAGAAATATTTAACCAATTGATTAATTCGTATTTTGAAGAGAGATTCGGAAATAGTTTTTTCAAGCCTTTCTTGAATAGGTACATCCATAGGAAGAAGGCAGCTGATCAGTCCCCGGCATGGAGTAGTAAAACAATTTTTTTTTGCAGAAAAAGTCAGCTAAAAAACAACTGCTGTTATGTTCGTATAATTTTTAGTATCTAAATTGTTACCCAAGGTTTTTTTTATGTAGTTATTTATATTTATTGTGAAAACCAACCAAGCCTATAGGCCAATAAAAGACGGCTACAAAAATACTACAAAAATAACGTATTACTACATAAACATCATCGGCAATATTTATACTTTCTTATAATGTGGGATTTTAATTGTATTAGCTTTAATTGTATTAACTTATTTATTTTTATACCCACCACCATAGGATGGGGGGTATATTAACTTTGTCATTCCGTTTGTAACACATCGAAATATTGCTCTAAGACCCCATAAAGTATATATATTCTGGGTCGTGGTGAAATTCTGAGTCGATCTGAGCATGTCCGTCCGTCCGTCCGTCCATCCGTCTGTGGAAATCATGCTAACTTTCGAACGAAACAAGCTATCGACTTGAAACTTGGCACAAGTAGTTGTTATTGATGTAGGTCGGATAGTATTGCAAATGGGCCATATCGGTCCACTTTTACGTATAGCCCCCATATAAACGGACCCCAAAATTTGGCTTGCGATGCCTTTAAGAGAAGCAAATTTCATCCGATCCGGCTGAAATTTGGTACATGGTGTTAGTATATGGTCTCTAACAACCATGCAAAAATTGGTCCACATCGGTCCATAATTATATATAGTCCCCATATAAACCGATCCCCCGATTTGGCTTGCGAGGCCCCTAAGAGAAGCAAATTTCATCCGATCCGGCTGAAATTTGGTACATGGTGTCAGTATATGGTCTTTAACAACCATGCCAAAACTGGTCCACATCGGTCCATAATTATATATAGCCCCCATATAAACCGATCCCCCGATTTGGCTTGCGAGGCCTCTAAGAGAGGCAAATTTCATCCGATCTGGCTGAAATTTGGTACATGGTGTTAGTATATAGTCTCTAACAACCATGCAAAAATTGGTCGACATCGGTTCATAATTATATATAGCCCCCATATAAACCGATCCCCCGATTTGGCTTGCCAGGCCTCTAAGAGAAGCAAATTTCATCCGATCTGGCGGAAATTTGGTACATGGTGTTAGTATATGGTCTCTAACAACCATGCAAAAATTGGTCGACATCGGTTCATAATTATATATAGCCCCCATATAAACCGATCCCCCGATTTGGCTTGCGAGGCCTCTAAGAGAAGCAAATTTCATCCGATCCGGCTGAAATTTGGAACGTGATGTTAGTATATGGTCTCTAACAACCATGCAAAAATTGGTCCACATCGGTTCATAATTATATATAGCCCCATATAAACCGATCACCAGATTTGACCTCCGGAACCTCTTGGAAGACCAAAATTCATCTGATTCAGTTGAAATTTGGTACGTGGTGTTAATGGCCTCAAACTCCCATGCAAAAATTGGTCAATATCGGTCCATAATTATATATAGGCCCCATATAAATCGATCCCCAGATTTGACCTCCAGAGAAGAGCAAAATTCTTCCCATTCGGTTGGAATTTGGTACGTGATGTTAGTATATGGTATCCAACAACCATGCAGGAATTGGTTCCTATCAGTCCATAATTATATATAGCTCCCATATAAACCAATCCCCAGATTTGACCTCCGGTGCCTTTTGGAGAAGCAAAATTCATCCGATCTGCTTGAAATTTGGTACGTGGTGGTAGTATATGATATTTAACAACCATGCCAAAAGTGGTCCATATCAGTCCATAATCGTACATAGCCCCATATAAACCGATCCCGAGATTTGGTTTTGGAACCTCTTGGAGGAGCAAATTTCATCCGAGTGAGTTGAAATTTGGTACATTGTGCTAGTATATGGTCGTTAACAACCATGCCTAACTAGGTCCATATCGGTCTATAGTTATACATGGCCCTCAGATAAATCGATCCCCAATCACACAAAAATTGGTCCATATCAAGTTCATAATTGTATATAGCCCCCATATAAGCGATCCCCATATTTCAATTCTAGCTCTCTACGTACAAAAAGTCCATATCGATTCGTAATTATTTGTAGACTTAACTATACATAACTTTTTTTGTCTAATATATACCATGTATGGACTAAATCACAATTTAGAAAACGATGTTAAGAAGTTTTAAGATACCACAACCCAAGTAATTCGATTGTGGATGATAGTCTTTCGTAGAAGTTTCTACGCAATCCATGGTGGTGGGTACATAAGATTCGGCCTGGCCGAACTTGCGGCCGTATATACTTGTTTATATGTACTTTTTGTATAGTCCTGCCCTATACCTCCCTTAAACGCTTCTAAATGTAATCAGCAAACATTTTGCTAACTTTTTGGCTTTCGTTTGTTTGTTTCAACAAATGTCCTGTTTCTGTAAATCGTACGAAACCCCATTCAAAATCCAATCACTCGGAAACGAACAAAACTGGGTGTCTATTTTTATACCCACCACCATAGAATGGTGACGGGGGTATAATAAGTTTGTCATTCCGTTTGTAACACATCGAAATATCGATTTCCGACTATATAAAGTATATATACTGTTGATCAGAGAGAAATTCTAATACCGATCTCCCGATTTTACTTCTTGGGCTACTAGAATCCGTAGTTTTTAGCCAATTTGCCTGAAATTGGAAATCTAGAGGTATTTTAGAACCATAACGATGTGTGCCACAAATGGTGAGTATCGGTCCATGTTTTGGTATAGCCCCCATGTAAACCGATAGCCCGATTTTACTTTTTGGGCTTATAGAAACCGTAATTTTTATCCAATTTGAATGAAATTAGAAATTTAGAAGCATTGTAGGACCACAAATACGTGTGCCGAAAATGGCGGGTATTGGTCCAAGTTTTCGCATATCCCCCATATAGACCGATATCCCGATTTTACTTCTTGGGCTTATAGAAACCGTAATTTTTATCCGATGTTCATGAATTTGAAATCTAGAATTATTTTAGGACCATAAATAGGTGCGCAGAAAATGGTGAGTATCAGTCAATGGTTTAGTATAGTCCCCATATTGACCGATCTCCCAATTTTACTTTTTGGGCTTGTGGAAACCGTAATTGTTATTCAATTTGCCTGAAATTTTTTTAGGACTATAAATAGGTGTGCTAGAAATGATTTGTTTGGGATTCTAGAAGCCGTAGTTTTTATCCAATTTGCTTGAAATTTATTTTTATTATGCATATACTAGTATTTTAGACTAACAAAAACGTGTACCGGGTTTAGTTTTTATCGGTCCATTTGGTTAGGCCGCCGATTTCACTTCTTGGGGGTATAGAAGGCGCACTGATCAAGAAATTGTTTGGAATTGAATTTTTTTTTAATTAATGGGGATGAAAATCTACAGATTTTAGATTTCAAATCAAGGAGTTATTTCATCATTCTTGCACAATTACAAGAGATGTTAATGATTCCTCTAAAACTCAAACAAAATTGATTCTTATAAATCCAGAATCTGATATAATCTTCATTGATAAAATCTTCAAATTTATCTTCGGGAAGTGTATTGGTTGAACTGATCTGCTTAAGAGAATATCTGTCATCAAACCCACCTGAAAGGAATCTATATTATTTGATTCATGGTGGTGGATATTTAAGATTCGGCCCGGCCGAACCTACTGCTGTATATACTTGAGTATTTAAAATATTTGATCTGAAATTTCATTCACTTTTTAAAAATGTTTTATTTTCTTATGACTCATATCATATACATTCGACACCTACTTCACAACAAGATATGAAGCGAATTGGCTTTAGAAATAAAAGGACCAAAATCATTGTTTCTTTTGGAATAAGAAAGAATGCTATGTTTAAGCGTAATCGAATATAAAATATAACAGTAACTGCTTTCCATTTTTATCAGACTATCTGCTGCTCTAGCAGAATATTCTGCTGTGTCTTCTAACAAATTTCTTTGGGAGCAAGTTCTTTGTCAGCAAGTTAATTAAATATTCGCTTCATGGGCGAAATTGGCATCTTTTTGCCAATTTCGTTCTTCAAATTGTTTGATGACAGTATATATGGGATAACTGAAACGATAAATTGCCTAATTTTTTAATAAAATTTTTGTAATGAAATTATACTGGCACATTATTTTAGCCCTCACCTTGGCATCTAAGAGGTTTAAATAGAAAAGTCCATATTAGAGTCTTCTGGCAAATTGGAATGATACAGGGTGGACGAAATGAAGTGCAAAGCCGGATTTTTGAGCGATTATTGGGTTTCGTGTGCTTTATGTGATAGTGCGAAGTGTTGTTGATCCCTCCACGGAAGTAATGGAACTATCGTTACATATTAAGGTAAAAACTTGGTCATGCTAAGCTTTGACCAATAGGTCTTTATGCTATGACTCATAAACTGATGCCTTATTCCCCTATTTCATACGAAATCTTCCTTTTATATTCCAAACCAAAAAAATTGATTTTAGTTCTTCAAAAGGGATGTCACTTCATATTATGTTGTCAAGTATGAAGGACGGGTGAAGGACTAGTCCATGGTGTTTATTGGACCAGTCCGAGTTCTGGTCAAAACGTATGCAAGATACCATCATTTTAAGATTGAGGGGTAACTTTGCACTTTAGGACACGACAAGCCTCCGTGTACCTGTGTTGGACAACCTCTTAAGAACGTATTTCATTTTTAGCTCCGAATCGCATCAGAAAGGAAAAACTTTTCGAATGTTTTATTGTCGAAAATTAATAGATTACTCTAACAAATGTATTTCAGTAAATGTGTGGATCTAAAAATGGAGACTCGGTACACACTAAAAAAAATATTTTTGGATTCAATCACGAAATTAATTAATCCAATTAATTTTTAATTGAAATGTGTACAATCACAGAAATGATAGTATCAAATACCAATGTCAATTAAAAATGAATTGATACTATTAATTTTTGTAATTGAATTTTGTTTTAATTAAAAAATTTGTTGAATTAATAAAATTTTAATTGAATATTTTTGAAAATTCATTTAAAATTTTAATTGGTAATATAAGAGAACATTTTTTTTGTGTACCATTGCTGTGATAGGTCCGTCAGTGGCAACGTACACCAATTTTTCGTAGGGTGCTTTATTTCGAATAAGTTTTCGTTCGATTTACAGGCATTTCAAAAGCTGTCAAGTCATAAAAAATGGGGTGCTAATCAGGTAATAACAGGTTGGCTGAAAAGTCCCCGGTCTGACACATAGATGGCGTCGCTAGTATTAAATTCATATTATGTTTATATAGTACCAACCTTCAAATGATTCGTGTCAAAATTTGACGTCTGTAAGTCAATTAGTTTGTGAGATAGAGCGTCTTTTGTGAAGCAACTTTTGTTATTGTGAAAAAATGGAAAAAAATGAATTTCGTGTTTTGATAAAATACTGTTTTCTGAAGGGAAAAAATACGGTGGAATCAAAAACTTGGTTTGATGAGTTTCCGGACTCTGCCCCAGGGAAATCAACAATAATTGATTGGTATGCAAAATTCAAGCGTGGTGAAATGAGCACGGAGGACGGTGAGAACGCAGTGGACGCCCGAAAGAGGTGGTTATCCACGAGAACATTAAAAAATCCACAAAATGACTTTGAATGACCGTAAAATGAAGTTGATCGATATAGCAGAGGCCTTAAAGATATCAAAGGAACGTGTTGATCATATCATTCATCAATATTTGGATACGCGGAAGCTCTGTGCAAAATGGGTGCCGCGCGAGCTCACATTTGACTAAAAACAACAACGTGTTGATGATTCTGAGCGGTGTTTGCAGCTGTTAACTCGTAATACACCCGAGTTTTTCCGTCGGTATGTGACAATGGATGAAACATGGCTCCATCACTACACTCCTAAGTCCAATCGACAGTCGGCTGAGTGGACAGCGACCGGTGAACCGTTTCCGAAGCGTGGAAAGACTCAAAAGTCCGCTGGCCTGTGTTTTTTGGGATGCGCATGGAATAATTTTTATCGATTATCTTGAGAAGGGAAAACCATCAACAGTGACTATTATATGGCGTTATTGGAGCGTTTGAAGGTCGAAATCGCGGAAAACGGCCCCATATGAAGAAGAAAAAAGTGTTGTTCCACCAAGACATCGCATCGTGCCACAAGTCATTGAGAACGATGGCAAAAATTCATGAATTGGGCTTCGAATTGCTTCATCACCCACCGCATTCTTTAGATCTGACACCAGCGACTTATTCTTGTTCTCGGACCTCAAAAGGATGCTCGCAGGGAAAAAATTTGGCTGCAATGAAGAGGTGATCGCCGAAACTGAGGCCTATTTTGAGGCAAAACCGAAGGTGTACTACCAAAATGGTATCAAAAAATTGGAAGGTCATTATAATCGTTGTATCGCTCTTGAAGGGAACTATGTTGAATAATAAAAACGAATTTTGACAAAAAAATGTGTTTTTCTTTGTTAGACCGGGGACTTATCAGCCAACCTGTTATATGTTAGACTTATTTTGGTCCCTCATTCGAAAAAACAGCAAAGTTTTCAAAATTTGATATGTTGTTTTCATAATAAATGTTTACACCACTTGAAATTCCAACTTTTTCCTTCTCACGAAGTCATAATTATTTTTTTCTAAATTCTATAAGCTATAAAAACTTTAATGATAACGTAAAGATTAATTTGTTTTCTTCTTTACTACTGATCATTCGAACGGACATGTAAAGTCTACGCATTATACCCATTCCCAACCAATCCATGTTCTACACATTAGTTATCAATGACAAATTAGTTATACCGATCAAACTTCCAATATTTCTCTTGGGTTTCGCATCGACCATAAACTTATAGCTAAGATATGTTCAAAAGTTAACTTCGTTCTGAAAAAACTATGTATGTTATTCTCTCGCTTCAAGTGAAACGAATGCTGGCGCATTCACTACTTATGCCACATATTTTATACGGTGTAGATGTATACGAGGGCAACGCGGTATAAACAGAAAAAAGCGCGGTATAAACAGCATTTGTTAACAGTCGATCAAAAACGCATAAGAATGAACATTTCTCAAGCTTGTTTGGATCGTTTTAAGCGAAATAAAATGGATTTTAAGAGTCGTTTCATAACGACGCCTAACCCACCACTGTACTCCAGAGACAAAAGAACAATCCAAACAATGGACTGAAGCTGGAGGAAGTGCCTCAAAGAATGCAAAAACAATTCTATCGGCTGGTAAGGTTATGGCAACGGTTTTTAGGGACTTTAAAGTATTTTATTGATTGACTATCTGCAAAAGGGTAAAATAATAAATTCAGAGTACTATTGCAACCTTTTGGATCAATTAAATGTACACATTAGAGAAAAACGTCCTGGCTTACAACACCAAAAAAATTGAATCAAGACAACGCACAAGAGTGTTTTAACAATGGTTAAAATCAACGAATTAAAGTACGAGTTGCTTGAGCACCCACCTTATTCTCCTGATTTAGCTTCCAGTGACTTTTACTTGTTCCCAAATCAAATGGAGATGCAATTACAGTTATAAACCACTATTTTGAAGGCCTTGAGGCAAACTATTTTAATCAAGGGATAGAATTTCTAGAAAAGCGTTGGACTAAGTGTATTCAAGTTTCAGGAGATTATATTGAAAAATAAAAATATTTTTGAAAAACTAGCTATCTCTTTCATTGATAGGCTAAAAAGTTTCCGAACCGCCCTTGTATATGGGGTCAAGTAGATCAACTTTGTCTAAACTTACCTCACGTTTCCATTCTCTGCCGCGTTTTGTATTCGGTAGGAATTGTAGACGGAACTATTCACGCTTTCCTACTGAAATTTTTGGATGCTCCTTTGAGCTTTATCTTGAATTTAGATGCTTTTGTGTTTTTTATGGTGTTTTGAAATCAGATAAACCATCATAACTTATTTCTTATTTCCGGTTCTTGAGTACAACAAGGACCGCTCAAATACTCATTGAACATTTCAATCATAATATTCTGGAGCGCTCGTTTGCAATTCGAGTTACCAGACTGTGTCCTTACTGTCCTTTCCTCAAGATATAAAACAATTTTCGAATAGTGTTCACGTTAAAAAAAAAAAGTTAATATCCCATTTTGTTCAGGAAGCTTAACAGTTTAGTCATTAGCAATTTCTGTCTTATATTTGTTTATTATTTTTTTTTAGAAATATGTATTGAGGATTTTGCTAGATTTTTAGATTTTATTTTATTATAGTTTTAGGATTTTAGAATTTTTCGTTTTAGTGTCTTATACTTCATTCACATCACACTTCCAAAATCCACTTTACTAGATTTCAACTGTCATTTGCCTTTTAAAAACGGGATTTCAAATCCACTATTAGTTGATTTCGAGCCTAATGTGAATGAGGTATTAGAAATTTTTGGTGTATGCAATTTATATTTTAAATAACGTTATTGTTCTACATTAATCAGTTTGATTAAATAAATAAATAAATAATTAAAACGTTGCAAGGAAATGTGGGTCAAACAATTATAAATCGCTTACCACTCAAAATTTCGTCCACTACAGCCGCCGCTACTGATTCCGGTGTCTCTTCTACCTCAATGACTGCTCCACCGTTACTGCTTTTTACACTACAACTTGCTTCTGATGCCTGGGAAGTATTTGCATCATGATTGCCATTATTGGCCGAAGCAAGGGCAGCTTGAGCTGCAACCTCATATACTTGATTCTCCATACGTGAAAAAATAACATCCAACATTTGCGTCAATGTGGCACACGCAGTTGTTTGATTTACCAAATTCTTGCTGGACAAATAAATGTCATAACATGTACGCACTGCCTGTAGTACCGTTCCCTCATGAATTTCAACATGTTGTGAAGTAACCACCGTCAGAAGGGCTTTTATAATTTGAAGCTGAACACACTCATCCGTTTGCGGGCCATTGAAGCATCCACATATTGTATTAACAATGCGATCGATAAGCAAGTGCCCTGGACTGGAAGAATCTTGGATCGCACCCGTCAAATGCCCGTATGCTATCAATTTCTCCAGACAATCCAACGCAGTCACCACAATACGAGGTGAACGACTTTTGCAAGCCAACTCAAATGGCAGAAAATACGTCTCCGCGTTAATAATGCTGGCTGCATCATTTTTTGGAAGCGGAAGAGCAGCACATGGGAGCTCGTTACCTTCTGCTATTTGACCAGCACTGATGAGTTCTGCTTTGATTTGTTCCAAAGCTGTGTCGCATGACTTTTTCAATTGTGAATTCTGGGACCGTTTAATATCCTTATCAGCAAGGATTTTCTCTAAAGCACGCACTATAAACATTTCTTTAGTTTTTGTGGAGAAACTTTGCATTATGCATCAAGGTCTTTACATATGTGTGAAATTTAATTGATAATGTGAAAAGTGGGGGCTGTCGTTGATTGGGTTGATGTGTCAATGACACACACACAACAATCTCAATTCATAGACCACAACACTTTTTCCTTTCCAGTTGTCCACTTCCTTCGAACATTTAATAAGTGTATCCCATTTTCAAAGTTTTTTACTTTAACTAGTTTAATTGAAGCTGATATATTAACAATTTCCTTTCGCTTTTATGCAAAATACAGAACCATCCACACGAAAAAATTTATCACGATTTTAAGAGAGCGAGATAAAAACGTCATCAGTATGTCAAATTTTCATAGAGGTGAGAGATTCATTTCGATAACTGGGTAGAGTTGTTACTTGCTGCCACATTGGGGGGAAAATTTTGTAAAATGTTTGTAAGTTTGTAAAATCAAATATATTTATGCAGGCCGTTACTAATAAGCCATTCACACTATAAAGTGTATATTTCTAATATCCGGAACGAACTCTTCTGTTCGAATTTATAAAAATCACATTAACCCTTTCACTACTGAAATAAACCTAGTGATAAAAACTTTTATATTTATTCTGTTTTTTACTGTACTAACAGCATGTAGAATGAAAATTGTCATTTTGGAAACCTACCTCAATTACGTCAAGAGCTATATGAGCTTGTTCTGAAAACTTGATTCTTGAATTGTGACTACCCTGCCAACATTTTTTGAATTTGGGGGCGCTTCTGAGAATCCCCACTACGTCGAAAACAGTCGTATACGATATCCAAAACTGCTCGGAAAAGCGCCGTCACTATTGAGAAGTTGTACCACGCCAAGTTACTACAAAAAAGTATCGCATGAGTGCAATTATTAGGTGCCGTTCTCGGTACATTTAGAAGGACGCCAATAAGAGCCCCTTCAAACAATCAGACAAAGTGCATTTTAAGATAGTTGTAAAAGAATCATTGTGGTCAAGTAAAACACAATTGTTTAGATGTTTATTATTTTATTAAACATTTATAAATTCTCATAAATATAACATTTATACGTCTATCACATTACATTTAACATATTTTTATGCATTAATAAAAGATTGATGTTGAGTTACAAGTTGCAAGTCATATGTTGTAGTGTCTATCAGCCAGTGCTTTTATTCCCAATGGAGGCGGCGTGTCTGGAAAAATATTTGAAAAACTATCACTTTATTCCATTTAGAAAGTCAAAAAATGTTCACCAATATACCTTTCACAATTTTAAGCGAAATAACTATGTTTTCAGCAATTCATTATCATTTTTATTTAAATAAATTATAAGAAGCTAGTTGTGCTTGGTGTTTCACAAAATATAAAATGGCTCTTGTAGCAATTGTGATGGCAAAATACTTTCATGCGAATAGTGATGGCAAAATACTATCACAGTTGGCGTTTGTTGCAGTGTCACTTACGAGTCTGTGGTAGCGATGAGGATAAAATGGAACTTTGAAATGATGGCAGGGATAAATGCCCTTACGAAAATAAGGGCTATTTGGCCTATAATATCTTTCAAAGTGTGAGAAAAAATACAAAAAAGAACCCGTAAAAGTATCATCTATAGTTTTTGTATAAATGTCCATTTACTAGAAACATACAGTACAAAAATTATCTCAAATGTTCGTATTTTTCGTTTATTGTTAAAGAAGTATATAAAATGTATTTTAGACCTCACCAATATGGACAATATTTATAGCTTATTTAGTATAAAGCCTCTACTTTAAAATAACATCAAGAAATAAATCGAAACTAAGTGGGAAAATAGAATTTGGTGTATTTTTCGAATGTCCTTCTAAGTGGACATCGGTAGTGAAAGAGTTAATGTTTTCGGCATTCCAGTCGATAGGTTTGGACTCATACTACCCTGCCAACATTTTTTGAATTTGACGTCACTAGTGAGAATCCCCACCACGTCGAAAACAACCGTATACGACATCAAAAACTCGTCGGAAAAGCACCGTCACTATTGAGAAGTTGTACCACGCCAAGTAACTACAATGAAGTTTCTCATCAGTGCAATTATTAGGTGCCTTTTAAGATCAATTGAGAACGACGCCAATAAGAGCCCCTTCAAATTCTCAGAAAAAGTGCATTTTAAGATAGTTGTAAACGATTCATTGTGGTCAAGTTAAACACGATTGTGTAGATATTTATTAATTTGAATAAACATATATAAATTCTTATAAATATAACATTTATACCACTATCACAACACATTTAACATAATTTTTTGCATTAATAATAGAATGATGTTGAGTTACATGTTGCAGCGTCTATCAGCCAGTGTTTTTATTCTCGATGGAGGCAGCGTGTCTGGAAAAATGTCAAAAAAACAATCACTTTATTCCATTTGGAAAGTCGAAAATTGTTCACCACCCTGCCAGCATTTCAAAGTTCAATTTCATCATCATCGCTACCACAGACTCGTAAGTGACACTGCAACAACCGCCAACTGTGATGGGGGAAGCGTGTGAAACAGTATGAAATGTACATGAAAGTATTTTGTCATCACTATTGTTACAAGAGCCATTTTATATTTTGTGAAACACCAAGCGCAACTAGCTTCTTATAATTTATTTAAATAAAATCGATAATGAAGCGCCGAAAACATTGTTATATCGCTTAAAATTGTGAAGGGTATATGCCCTACTAACATTTTTTTTAATTTGACGGCGCTTCTGAGAATCCCCAATAAAATATTTTATCATGCTAATCACCCTGTATTTTTCGATTACACAAGAATCAAAAATTACCACAGCGGTGGCTTGCGTCATACCAAATGTTGCATTCAAAGACAATAAACTCTAGGAAGATAGGAAATTGGCTATTGAGGAGATCAAACCATTTACCGTGTTAGTTTCATACTCGAACCAAACGCGTATACGACAAGTATTGTCATAGCATTAAAATACAAATAAAAAGAAATTAAGTGCTCGAAATAAATTTCCATAAAGGGGAAAATTTAATTTTTTTGTTGTAGCCTAAAATTTAACATTGTTTCATTAAAAAAATTAAGTTTTTCATTTAAAAACTATAAACGAAAAACAAATAAAAAAATTACAAACATGTATGGAACTAACATGGTAAATGCAACATTTGGTATGACGCAAGCCAATTTCCTATCTTCCTCAATTTTATTGTCTTTGAATGCAACATTTGGTATGACGCAAGCCAATTTCTTATCTTCCTCAAGTTTATTATCTTTGGTCTTCATCATCTATGTTTTTGGTTCCAATAATTGTTTGTATGTTTTTTTGTAAACTACAATCATGTCTAGTGGAGGTGGTCGTAATCAACGGAACCAAAAGAATTATAAGAAAGAACGCCCGCCAATAGACGAAAATAATGTAATTTTGAAGTCTTTCCAGTCGTATGGTCTGGAATTGGATGCAAAACACGATAGATATGAACGCATAGTAAAATTAAGCCGGGATATAACTATAGAATCTAAACGTGTAATATTCCTTTTGCATTCCATTGATATACGCAAGAATAACAAGGAGAAAGTACTTCAGGAAGCACAGGTTAGATTAGAGAAGGTTATAGACACGAACTTTAAAGCTATTGCCGAAGAGTTAATCCATCAAGATCCATACCAGTTCCGTGCAGCCTACTCACCAGGATTGCAGGAATTTATTGAAGCATATACGTTCTGGGAGTATATAAAAAACGCTGAAAATAAAACAAATGAAACTAATATTGGCGAAATGAGCGACTGGAGAGAACTTCAAAGTAAAATGATGTATTGTAAAGAACTTGATAAAAGTGATGACCAGTTAAAATTTTCATTCTTTGTTGATCCCACTGAATACATTTTGGGGGTATCTGATCTCACTGGAGAACTTATGCGACGATGCATTAATTCCCTTGGTAGTGGGGAGACAGACCTTTGCCTTACTGCTAAAATTGTGCTGCAAAAGTTTTTCACTGGGTAAGTTTGACCTTTTCCTATTTTTATAGCATTAAATAGCTTGTGCGTTTTTGTAGTTACATCAGCTTAAATGTGCATAGATGCCGAGAGCTATCTCGAAAAATTTACACTATGAGACAGAGTGTGTTGAAAGCTGAAGATGTTTGCTACAATGTCAGAGTAAGAGGGGGCGAAGCTGCGAAATGGGGAGCTATGTATGACAACAAACCGGCGGATTACATCGATGAGGGGTTCTATTAAACCCATTGCTTTTAATGAACTATCTAACAATTTTTTTGTATGCAAAATAAAAACTATTTACCATTGAAATAAAATCAAGTTGTTGAATCATATTCGCTCGCACGTAATGCAACGCCGTAGTAACACAAGATATATCTTGAAACTTAAATTATATGAGTCGTACTTTATGTTGAAAATTCCATTTATTACGGACAGTCCTCTAGTTATTCTTTTTTGATTAGTAGAATGTGTGGGTATCGAATGCGACCGGTTTTTCTACGATATTTTGACCCTACCGAAAGTTATAGAGTGACATTTTGCAATCTTTTAATTTTCATATGTGATATTACATCCAATTCGAAATAATAGATCCACAATCGATTTACCTTCGTTTAAAATACGAATGAAAACTTTCGTGTGAGATAGGGGAACGTAGCATAAATTTTACGATTTCGTAGTTCAAAAAATTCATAAATGTTTGTACATTTTTAAAGCAAATTATATATAATTGTAAATGGTCCAAATGTGCTATAAAAACTGTCCTGTTCAAATCGATTACTGGTGGCGCTTGACCTATCGAAGGCATTCGATACGGTAAACCATGCCAGACTTTTCAAGGACATCGAGAACACGTCCATACCGGCAGGAACCAAGCGTTGGGTTACTAATTATGTGTGTGGGTGCCAGTCGTACGTAGAATTTAGGGATAGGAAATCAAGGCCCCGTAGAGTGAAACAGGCAGTTGAATATTATTGTCGATGGCGAAACGATTTCGACCACAAAATACCCCAAGATACTCGGGGTCACATTCGACAGCCTTTTCTGGTCGTCTGCCCATGCCGCTGCAATTTGTAATAAAAACCGCGATAGAAACAAGGTCCTCAAGCACTTGCTGGCAGTACTTGGGTTGCGGACGAAGAAACCTTGTTAACTACCTATAAGGCCAGTCAGTGGTAAACTATCTAGCTCCAGCGTGGACACCGCAGACCAGTGATACGCAGTGGAATAACATACAGACCTGCCAGAACTCTTCCCTTAGAACTCCGACTGGGTGTCTCCGCAGTACACCACTGGATCACCTTTATGTGGAGACAAAGACATGTTGTCAAAGCAGTATCTTCTGGGTTATCGCAGTAATCATCCAAGGTTAGGTTAGGTGGCAGCCCGATGTGTCAGGCTCACTTAGACTATTCAGTCCATTGTGATACCACATTGGTGAACTTCTCTCGTATCACTGGGTGCTGCCCGATTCCATGTTAAACTCAATGACAAGGGACCTCCTTTTTATAGCCGAGTCCGAACGGCGTTCCACATTGCAGTGAAACCACTTGGAGAAGCTTTGAAACCCTCTGAAATGTCACCAGCATTACTGAGGTGGGATAATCCACCGCTGAAAAACTTTTTGGTGTTCGGTCGAAGCAGGAATCGAACCCACGACCTTGTGTATGCAAGGCGGGCATACTAACCATTGTACCACGGTGGCTCCAGCGTGGACACCGCAGACCAGTGATACGCAGTGGAATAACATACAGACCTGCCAGAACTCTTCCCTTAGAACTCCGACTGGGTGTCTCCGCAGTACACCACTGGATCACCTTTATGTGGAGACAAAGACATGTTGTCAAAGCGGTAACTCCTGGGTTATCGCAGTAATCATCCAAACCACCATCTCATGGATACACAACCAGCATCTAGATCAAGCAGAGTACCAGGCAGGTCTGAACAGGATTCATGAGGATACTATAGCTAAAGCGGTGAGAAGCTACAAGGTTAATCCTGTTATCGGAGTCCGACCACCGCCCATAGCACCGGAGGAAATAGACCTCACAAGGCAATTTTAGCCCAATTAAGATCAGGCAAGTGCAGCCGCCTTAGGTTAGGTTAGGTTATGTGGCAGACCGATGTATCAGGCTCACTTAGACTAGTCAGTCCATTGTGATACCACATTGGTAAACTTCTCTCTTATCACTGAGTGCTGCCCGATTCCATGTTAAGCTCAATGACAAGGGACCTCCTTTTTATAGCCGAGTCCGAACGGCGTTCCACATTGCAGTGAAACCACTTAGAGAAGCGTTGATACCCTCAGAAATGTCACCAGCATTACTGAGGTGGGATAATCCACCGCTGAAAAAAATAAGTAGTGCTTTTAAAGCCTATAATCGCCTAATATGTAATGACTTATTCGTAGATACACCAAAGCTTGCAAAATAGCCACTTATTGTCTCAGGCAACCAAATCTCGAAAATATTGATTTCTATCGCCGATTACAATGGATCAGAATATGGCGAGTGATGCTGTAATAGGGGCACTACTTGAATAGTGCTCCTAAATAAACAAAAAATGTAAAAAAATTATCTAAATAAGATTACACGCAAATTAATTACACACCTAAAATAGAAATAAATGTAGGTTGTTTAAGGGAGTTGGATTCGTGAATTACGTTATAATATATCCAATAGCCAATTCACATTAGGTTTGAAATCTACTAAAAGTAGATTTTAAGTCCCTTTTTTATAAGGCAAATGGCATTTGAAATTTAGTTTAAGTGCATTTTGGAAGTGTAATGTGAATGAGGTATAAGAAAGCATTTATTTAAATCATAATATGATAATGTCATTAAACACAATTATTATGAAATATTTGTGATGAAAATTTCTTAACGGAAAAATCTTCAGAATTACCGTTACATTACATATTCTTTTTGATTTTTTATGTAAGTGCTCAATTATGTGAATAATTATACATAATGGTACCATCGTTTATTCTATACACAAAAAAAAATTTCTGATTCAATCACGAAATTAATTGATCCAATTAATTTTTTAATTGAAATGTCTTCAATCACGAAAATGATAGTATCAATCAGAGTTTTAATTGGGCATAGAAAAAATTCTTGATTAAAAAATTAATTGATTTCATTACCAAATTTCAATTAATTTTTTAATTGCTTCAATTAAAAATTTAATTGATGTTGATTGCAAAACTCAATTAATTTATTAATTAAAAAAGGTAACTATTTTCAATTACATTTTGAATTGGCTTAGAATTTTTATATGGATTAACAATTGATTGTTTGGAAAAAATTTTAATTAAAAATTTAAAAAAATGTTCATCACTTTTTTAAGTGACTTACCCCCATTTTCATGAAGCTCCGTTAGTGCTACGTTAGCTAACGAACTTTTAAACCGTGATATCTACATATCTGTCATCTTGCGTATATATTCCATATGCCAGTTAGAAACTTAACTGCTGAAAATTTTTCAGTTAAAGTTAACCGGAGAAAAGATATATCCATTTTTCTTTCTGTTAACTGGCAGTTAAAGCCTAACGGAGCTACATGAAAATGGCCGTTAGTCTTCCGAACTTGATTAAAAAGTAAATTGTATCAATTAATTTTTAATTAAAAATTTTAAAATTTTTCAATCATTGACTTAATTAACTTAATGTTTCTATCATGATTAAAAAGTTAATTTTATCAATTAATTTATTAATTGAAAAAATTTTCAACTTCAATTAACTTTTTAATTGGAAATATTTTGGTGATATTTTTTTTCTGTGTATTATTCAGTCGTTAACAGCCAACTGCCTAAAAATTTGAGAATAACAATTCGAAAATTACCGAGAAGTATTTATTTTTGTCATTACAAGTTAGTAATTATAACTCGCCGCAATGTAATGCAACGTGTAATGACAACTTTACTCCTGGTAATGTCAATTGTAATGAGATGTGGTTACCTATTTTTTGCTGGGGACTTACCACCAGATCATTCTGGACACACCCCACCTTAGTCGCAGAGTTCCTCGATATGACTACCAGCTGAAGTACCAAATCGTATAACATAAAAATGGTTGAAATCACAATAAACTGTTACAACAACAATAGGGCTGTTTTCTTTTTGCACTGGATACAACATTTGCATGGGCTATCCAGAACATCGTTGCACTGGTGTTCTATCCAGAACATCTCATCAGTGCAAGTCGTGCCGATCTTGCCAGATTGTGTTTTGATAAAGTGACGTTTCATCGATTCACAATAGCACTTTATTGTGACAAATTTATCGAAAAACATGAAATTCAAAGTGGTGTAGTGTCATAAATAATCGCAGCAGTAAATATTTATTACTAATTGGAGCATTTCATTCATTAAAAATGCAAGATTTCACTTCTTTTCTGTGATTGTTTTTGAACAGCTGATGACAGTGTTGCATATTTTTGGAGATGTCCTGGATAAACGAGTACTCTGTTTTATTTTAGTCCGTGACTGCTTAGGGTATCCAGTGCTAAAAGAAAACACCCCTAATAATGAATCCTCTCAGAAGTAGTTGCCTAAATGTTGTCCTCTTATAAGAGGTTAACTCTTAGAGACACTGCTAGAATTTCTGTTTTTAAAACCCGATTGAAAAAGTATCTCTTTAGGGAGAATTGAAACGTTACTTAAAAAACACGATGTTTTATCTCTATATTTAAATGAAAACAATGAGTAATTTCAAAATGTTTATAAATTGTAATTAGAAATTTGCCAACTAGTCTCTACTAAAGCCTTTATGGCGCAGGGACAAACATTTCTTTGTAAATATTGAATGAAATAAATAAATTTAAAAAAAATATATATATATATTATTATAATAAAACAATCGTCTTACGAAAATAGGAAAAAGTCTTATGAAAAATTTTCCATTTTTGAGAGGTTTCTATCAAGAAATCATCGTTTCAGTTGTTGTTTGTCGCTAAAATCAAAATTAAAACTAATAAGGATTTTAAAAAATTATATATATTATTATTATTATTTATTTATTCATTGTAATACAAAAGACTATTTTTTTGATAAATTTTATTTATATATGTTACTTGAATACTCTCTTGCAACAATGCAATTAGTTTATTTTTTTCAAAATTAATTATGAAAGAAAAGTATCCACAAAAATTTCCGGCCTTTATTTAAACAAGTATATACGGCCGTAAGTTCGGCCAGGCCGAATCTTATGTACCCTCCACCATGGATTGCGTAGGAACTTCTACTAAAGGCTGTCATCCACAATCGGATTACTAGGGTTGCGATAACACTTGCCGATGGCAAGGTATCGTAAAACTTTTTAACACTGTCTTCTAAATTGTAAGTTAGTCCATAAGGGGTATATATTAAACAAAACAAGTATATACGGCCGTAAGTTCGGCCAGGCCGAATCTTATGTAGCCTCCACCATGGATTGCGTAGGAACTTCTACTAAAGGCTGTCATCCACAATCGGATTACTAGGGTTGCGATAACACTTGCCGATGGCAAGGTATCGTAAAACTTTTTAACACTGTCTTCTAAATTGTAAGTTAGTCCATTCAAAAGGCATTTGATTCCGTATGCCATATTGGAATCCTTTATAAACTTGTGGGACTTGGGACAGACCCATTCATTGTGAAAATACTCTGCAGTTATTTCACAGACAGAAAATTCTCAGTAAATATTCAAGGGACATCCTCCAGACTAGGTGAAGTAAACAGCGGGGTACCACAAGGCAGCGTTCTGGCACCATATCTCTTTAACATTTTCCTGAGTGATTTCCCTCATACTCATGCTGACTCGCAGGCAATCCTATATGCTGACGATTGTTTAATTTATGCCCACAGCACTTCTCCGGCAGATGCGCTACAAAAAGCAACGCAACACCTCCAACTCATTAGCGACTACTACATAAAGTGGGGAATATCAATCAATGCGTCAAAATCTGAAGCGATATGCATAAGAAATGCCTCTGGCAAAGGTCCCAGGTTTGTAGTTCCTGAGAGCAAATCACTAAAACTCACTCTGAACGGCATTGAAATTCCCTTTGAGACGGAAATAAAATATCTGGGAGTCACATTTGACAACTTGCTGAAATTCAATAATCATGCCCGATTAACACTAAGAAAGACAAAAAGTATACTTGGATCATTCTCATACATCCTGGGTAATAAATACTTACCTCAAAAGACAAAACTACTACTATATAAAGTTGCAATAAGACCAATCTTAATATACGGATTTCCAATCTGGTTCACTATCTCGCCGACAGTGGCTAATGAATTGGAAATCCTTGAACGAAAGATATTAAGAAAATGCGTCAACAAACATTACCAAAGTCGTGAAAAAAAATTCTCCAATTCCCACATCTATGAAACGTCTGGAGTCCAACCATTTTGTAGGCACGCCCTCAACCTCCAACGCACATTCATCGAGAAGCTTGCATCACATGAAAATGAACTACTAAGTATAATCTACGACATTGAGCAAAACTCTAATTGGTCTGATTCTAAATACCTGTCATCTGTTGCCATAATTAACGAAATCATTGACAATGAATCAGCCATTTATACCATGCCGCAATTCTACCAGAAAACTACTCCTGGAACACATAGAGGATAAATGATAATCATAATTAACTATTACCCTGCCAACATTTTTTGAATTTGGGGACTCTTTTGAGAATCCCCACTACGTCGAAAACAATCATATACGACATCAAAAACTCGTCGGAAAAGCGCCGTCACTATTGAGAAGTTGTACCACGCCAAGTTACTACAAAAATGTTTCGCATGAGTGCAATTATTAGGTGCCTTTATAGATCAATTTAGAACGACGCCAATAAGGGACCCTCCAAACAATCAGAAAAAGTGCATTTTAAGATAGTTGTAAAAGAATCATTGTGGTCGAGTAAAACACGTTTGTTTAGATATTTATTAATTTGATTAAACATTTACAAATTCTTAAAAATATAACATTTATACCACTATCACATTACATTTAACATCATTTTTGGCATTAATGATGATGTTGAGTTACAAGTAGCGAGTTACATGTTGCTGCGTCTATCAACCAGTGTTTTTATTCCATGGAGGCAGCGTGTCTGTAAAATATCTGAAAAACAATCACTTTATTCCATTTGGAAAATCACCAAATTGTTCACCAATATACCTTTCACAATTTTAAGCGTATAATCTATGTTTTCAGAACTTTATTTTCGTTTTTATTTAATTAAAATATAACAAGCTGGTTGCGCTTGGCGTTTCACAAAAAAAATGGCTTTTTTAACAGTAGGGATGGCAAATTACTTGCATGTACTTTTTGATGTACCTTTTCATGATGGTTGAAGTGACATTTACGAGTCTGTGGTAACGATGAGGTTGAAATGGAACTTTGAAATGCTGGCAGGGTATAATCTAGTCTATAAGAAGAAATATGTGCAATTATTCATACTAGACCATCAGTCATATTACAACACCTACGTACCTACCCAATGCTAATGCATATTCGTTCCAACTGTGATACTAGTATTAAGGAAAAATACTTACCATTGTACTCTAAAAACAATTATATTAGCCTTCGACGCTAACTTACATTTGTTAACTCGTTTTAAGTGTTTTGTATTCGTAGATTTAGAATTAAATATTTATTTACTTTAACAACAGACATTCGCGCTCTGTACGAAAACAACAAAGGTTAATGAGCAAGCCTTTTTTTTCATTCATCTCATGTGCATTCTACGCACAATCGATATTTTTTTTACTACAAAGCAAGAGCTATTTTACATTACTTAACTGTGTATTAGAACAAGACGGATATAGTTCTAAGTTTACCATTAACTTATCGATAAGTTCTTATCTTCCATGTAATCGAAATTAATAAGTCTCAAATAAATATACTTACTTACTTACTTACTTGTAAGTTAGTCCATAAGGGGTATATATTAAACAAAAAAAAGGCCGATTAAATACGTATATAATTCAGTTCGACAAATTTTTCTATAGAAATAAAATTTTGACAAAATTTTCTATAGAAATAAAAACTTGACAAAATTTTCTATAGAAATACAATGTTGACAAAATTTTCTATGGAAGTAAAATGTTGACAAAATTTTCTATAGAAATAAAATGTTGACAAAATTTTCTATAGAAATAAAATGTTGACAAAATGTTCTATAGAAATAAAATGTTGACAAAATTGTCTATAGAACTAAAATGTTGACAAAATTTTCTACAGAAATAAATTTTTTACAAAATTTTCTGTAGAAATAAAATTTTGACAAAATTTTCTATGGAAATAAAATGTTGACAAACATTGCTATAGAAATAAACTTTTTACAAAACTTTCTATAGAAATGAAATTTTGACAAAACTTTCTATAGTAATAAAATTTGACAATTTTTACATGGCTGTTAGAGGCCATATACTAACGAAATGTACCAAATTTCAACCGCATCGGATGACTTTTGCTCCTCCAAGAGGCTCCGGAGGTCAAATCTGGGGATCGGTTTATATGGGAGCTATATATAATTATGGACCGATATGGACCAATTTTTGCATGGTTGTTAGAGACCATATACTAACACCACGTACTAAATTTCAATTGGATCGGATGAATTTTGCTCATCCAAGAGGCTCCAGAGTTCAAATCTGGGGATCGGTTTATATGGGAGCTATATATAATTATGGACCGATATGGACCAATTTTTGCATGCTTGTTAGAGACCGTATACTAACATCAGGTACCCAATTTCAAACGGATCGGATGAATTTTGCCCCTCCAAGAGGCTCCGGAGGTCAAATCTGGGGATCGGTTTATATGGGAGCTATATATAATTATGGACCGATGTGGACCACTTTTTGCATGGTTGTTAAAGACCATATACTAATACCACGTACCAAATTTCAATCGGGTAGGATGAAGTTTGCTCCTCCAAGAGGCTCCGGAGGTCAAATCTGGGGATCGGTTTATATGGGAGCTATATATATTTATGGACCGATATGGACCAATTTTTGCATGGTTGTTAGAGACCGTATACTAACATCAGGTACCAAATTTCAACCGGATCGGATGAATTTTGCCCCTCCAAGAGGCTCCGGAGGTCAAATCTGGGGATCGGTTTATATGGGGGCTATATATAATTATGGACCGATATGGACCAATTTTTGCATGGTTGTTAGAGACCGTATACTTAGACCACGTACCAAATTTCAACCGGATCGGATGAATTTTGCTGCTCCGGAAGGCTCCACAAGCCAAATTTGGGGATCGGTTTATATGGGGGCTATACATAAACGTGGGCCGATATGGCCCATTTTCAATACCATCCGACCTACATCAATAACAACTACTTGTGCCAAGTTTCAAGTCGATAGCTAGTTTCGTTCGGAAGTTAGCGTGATTTCCACAGACGGACGGACAGCCGGACAGACGGACGGACATGCTTAGATCGACTCAGAATTTCACCACGACCCAGAATATATATACTTTATGGCGTCTTAGAGCAATATTTCGATGTGTTACAAACGGAATGACAAAGTTAATATACCCCCATCCTATGGTGGAGGGTATAAAAATA